>NC_061094.1:6252162-6267162 GCF_015104395.2 Macrobrachium nipponense
GGTCATACAATATAAACAAAATAAAATTGGTACTAAAATAAAGTAAACTAACTAGAATATTATTGGAAACAAAAAATAAATTCATTTCGAAAATATTTTACTTCGTTAGTTTTGAATGGAAACTTTGAGTTTGGGTTTTAGCACGTGTGAGTTTAATATTCCAATTTCATATAATTCCTCTAAAGTAATTCGTTTATATTTACTAAACACTCTTCAATCATTAACCAATACTCGGGATTGCAAAATACAATTTAGCTTAATGAATACTTAGCATTCCAAAATTTGTGTTAAACTGCACAAAACAACAAAATGTTTAACTCCAAAGATCTAATGGCACCCAAAATTTGTAAAGAAAATTAGAATACTTAGCATTTGAAAATTCCAAATTTTGTGTTAAATGCAAAATACAAATTAGTTTAATAAGGAATATTTAGTATTCAAAATTTTGTGTTAAATGCAAAATATAAATTATCTTAAAGGAATACTTAGCATTCCAAAATTTGTGTTAAATGCAAAATACAAATTAGCTTAATAAGGAATACTAAGCATTCCAAATTTTGTGGTAAATGCAAAATACAGATTAGTTTAAGGAATACTTACCATTCAAAAACTTGTGTTAAATGCAAAACATAAGTTAGCTTAAGGAATACATAGCATTCAAAAACTTGCGTTAAATGCCAAATACAAATTAGCTAAAGGAATATTTATCATTCCAAAATTGTGTTAAATGCAAACATAAATTAGCTTAAGGAATACTCAGCATTCTAAAATTTGTGTAAATGCAAAATACAAATTAGCTTAAGGAATACTTTGCATTCCAAAATTTGTGTTAAATGCAAAATACATATTAGCTTAAGGAATACTTTGCATTCCAAAATTTGTGTCAACGGGAAAATATTTAGCATCTTAAAGAATACTTATCTTCAAAATTTCCGTTAAATGCAAAATATTTTAACGAAAAACTAAAACTAAACAAAAAATAAGCCATTTTCTTACCTTCAGGTCCCAACACGAGACGTGCTGCGAACATATTATTATTATTATTATTATTATTATTATTATTATTATTATTATTATTATTATAATTATTTACTAAAACCTATCAACTATTCTTTTATTGGAGTATTTTATTATCATTTTTACTATTACTAACTTTAAAATACTGGGAGCTAATATCTCTATACAAAAGGGGAAGTATGCAGAATTTGGACACAAGAATGATAGAAGAAATGATACAACTCACCATAAGAAGGACTGGTAGCTATGGAGGGAATGAGATATTTCTGTTAGACTAACAATATATATTATATATATATATATATAATAGATTATATATATTATTAAATTATAATAACAATATATATATATATATAGTATACAATAAAATTTATAAATATAAATAATATTAAAATATATATAAATATATATATATTATATAATATAAATTATAATATTTTGTGTTATATATCTATATATATGATACAATATATATATATATGAATAATTTATATATATATCATATATATATTATATATATATATATATATATATAATCTTAATATATATATATTATAAATATATATAAAATTTATATATACATAAATATAAATATATATATATATATTATATATGTTTATATTATATATATAATATACATATAGTATTTATAGTTATATATATATATATATATATATATATATATATAATATATATATATATAGAATCATGTAACACAACTGTTTATCATATACATATCAAAATTAAGTCACGAGAACATTCATAATATGAAAAAATATCGTATTAAAAAAAAAAGCTTGGGACAACGACCTCCAAGTACCATCTGGTAAAATCATGATTATGATGATGCAATGAAGAGAGAGAGAGAGAGAGAGAGAGAGAGAGAGAGAGAGAGAGAGAGAGAGACCTCACCTGTCAGGTAAACGGTTACTGGGACTGTCGTGACTTGGCCTGCAAAATCGATAGCTCCCACTCGGAAACTGTAGGACCCTTGATGGTGGTGTCCCGAAGATAGAATCCTGCCAACTCGAATGACTCCCGTTTCATGGTCGATCGTGAACTGATGGGAAGACATTAAGTAAACATTCTTTATAAAAACTATTCTCAATATTATTACTGTTATTACCATAATTATGCTTACTATCTTTTATACTACTTCAGCAACTGTGTGTGGATATTGCCGATTATTCATTTTTATTATTATGTTATCTCATGTATCTAGATTGTGAATGTTACTGTCTGCACTTTGTATATACCATGCATATGGCCTTGAGCTGGAATTGAAATTTATATATATATATATATATATATATATATATATATATATATATATATATATATATATAATATATATATATAAAACCCTACAATATATATCCAACATAAGCACAATACCACCCTTCTGTGCAGCTGCGCAACATCCCTATCATTTGACAAAACATCACCGCGTATCCATCTGTATTAGACTTAAGGACTTGAAAACAACGAAACATCAGGTCGAGCAAATGTACGACTCCTCCCAACAACTGACAGATTTTAGAAATCCCTGGAGACTCACCGCGTCCTTCGGTCTGACATCCTGAAGTACGTAAGCCTCGAGGTCGTTGTCATCGTCTGTAGCCTCCACAGTGCCGACATACAGCCCTGGGGAAGAAGAAGAAGAAGAAGCAGAGAATTGAAACTGAAACGTAAATTCGATGCCAAAGGCCAAGGGCTGAGACCTATTTCGAGGCCATTCAAAGCAAGAGAGGGAAACTGAGACTAAGAAGGTTTGAAAGGTGTAACAGGTGGAAGACCTCAAAGCAGTTGCACAATGAAACAGTTGAGGAAAGTAAGATGGAGGAAAGAGAATATACACGGAGGTACAGTAAGAGAAATGAAATGGGTTGCAACTAGGGGGCGAAGGGATGTTGTGAGATGGAGGAAAGAGAATATGAACGGAGATACAGTAAAAGGAATGAAAAGGGTTGCAGCTAGGGGCCGAGGGGATACTGCAAAGAGTCTTAAGTAACGCTTACAGTGCGCTTCGTGAGGTGCACCGATGGCAATAACTCCCTATGGGGACGCCAGAAGCGTTGATACTCCCAGGGACCCATTACCCCAAGGACATTTCCATGAAAATGAAGCTGTTTGACCATACAGGCTTCCTTTCAAGAAACGAGAAAGAAGTGCGGAGCATTGATTGATTGGTTATAGCTACTAAAACTTGGCGTCACAACACCTTCGTAGGGACTGACGCCGTAATGCATTAAAATAGGAAACTAAGAAAAAAATAGATGAGTAAATTTGAATGGATTTTCATATGAGAAGTATCTATCTATCTATCTATATCTATCTTTCTATATATATATATATATATATATATATATATATATATATATATATATATATATATATATATATATATATATATATATATATATATATATATATATATATATATAATATATATACTAATCTGCAAATGTCCTTTAATATCCAATTCGCTCTACCTCGGAATTAATAAATTTTCGTGTGTTAACCGAAAGGAAATTTTCTAGTTGATAATAATATCATCCTCTCGTGGATTCGAACCAGCGCACAGTGGGCCAGGAGGTGGACAAAAACCAAAAAAATGATCGTTTAGTTTTATCAAAATTATATTAAAAACGTAAATTAGAATAGTATTTAGAAAGGGAACCGTATCTTATATTATTAATTAAGGAGTATGGGTTAGACTGGCGCTATGGTTTTTAGACGCAATCGGCTAAGTACATTTTCTCCCAGTATGACAGTGATTAGTCTACATCAGAATAGTGTGTATGTTACCATCTGTGATGTTAGGTCTGTGTTTCATTAGTTTATAAGAGAGTTTCAACAAGTTTACTACTTGTTATTTCTGTGACTAAGCATTTCAAATATTGTGCATAACATGCAATTAATCCATGTTATATAGATATATACAAAAGTACTTCAAATATATTTGATTTAACAAAAACAAGTATGCGGCAATTTGTTCGCTTGCATTTGCTTCGTGTCTCTGATGGATTTTATTACACTAGAACTTGTGTAGAAAAGGAAAATATTTGTTTTCTTTGCACCAATTTGCACTTCGAGCTTTTGTGGGCAATAATAACTGAAGCGTTACCTCCCCTATCATGGCGCCATTCAACCGGGGAGTCTAAGTAACCAAACGACTTAAGATCACAAGAGCTGCCAACGAGTAGATTTTTCATCATCTTAATACTACAGTGTTTTCAAGGGGTTTGTGGCAAATCCCAGCCTAAAAAGTTGAAGGGGTTGGGTTGCTAGTAGTTTTGGATTTTAAGGTTGTTCAAAGGATTAGCTTGGTTTAGGGCAGGAAAATATCTAGAACCTGTAAATTAGGAAAGCCATGGAGCCATTGTATAAGGAAATCTTTACTGCTTATACTACAATTACTAATTTGCGATAGAGATCATCGGTGGGTCAATAGCAAAGCACTTAAAAGCCAACCCTGTGATTCTGATATCGATCCCAGCTGGTTCCACTGAAGAGCTAGAGAAGTGTTTTTCTGGAGCTGGAAATTCACTTCTCGTTACTCATCCATAGATGAAATTCTCAAAAGAAACTAAAAATGAGACTATAAGAATGCTACATCTCATGATGGGAATACTGCTCGTAGGTTTTTTCAAGAATGCAGAAATTGCATTCGAAATCACTGGCCTTGATCAATCCTTTGTTTATAAACTTTATTTGATTTTACCAACAATGTCATCTGGTCTTGATATCGATGCAGATAAATTTGAAAGGTTATGCTTGGATACTGCCAAATGTTATGTACAAAAATATAACTGGTACTACATGCCCCAAAGCTTGCATCGGTTGTTAATTCATGGTGCTTCAGTGATATGCAACTTCAATCTACCAATTGCCATATTATCTGAGGAGGCACAAGAAGCAAAGGATAAAGAATTCAAGAAGTTTAGGGAATCTTTCACAATTAAAACATCACGAATAAAGACAAATGAAGATTTAATGATGAGATTACTTTGTCCATCTGATCCCTTGGTAAGTTCTCTAAGAAAAGTACAGACCTGTAAAAACTGAATTACCTGAAGAAAGTAAAAATTTAATCGTCCGAAATACCCTTTGATTTGCATTACGTAGTCTTAATACGAGTTAAAGTTTCTTGTAATTTTAGTATAACCAAAATTTTATTCTTCACGTTCATTAAATCATTTATATTGTAAAATCTTCAAAAACAGCATTTGCTAGAAATAATCTAATTTTTTAAATAATTTTATTCTTATCTTTTCTGCATTGAATAAAGGTATAAAATATAAAGGTTCTAACTATATTTTACAAAATGCACAAAAAATGGGTAAACGTATCACTCATATTATTACATATGCTTGTAAATACAATACTCTAAACGTTTATAATAGAAAATGATAAATAATACTTGGATGTGAACGCAAAAAATAATTTTGTCCAAAAAATTACTGTTCTGGCCCACTGTGCAGCGCACAGCAGACAGAGGAGAAATCAGGGTTTCAGTGACGTCTTTACTTGTTGACCGAGTCGGTAAAGACGTCACTGAAGTCCTGACTTCTCTGTGCGCTGGTTCGAATCCACCACGAGAGGAGTACATTATTATCAACTAAAAAAATTCCAATTCGACTGACATAGTATATGAAAATATATTCATTCCGAGATAGAGCGAATTGGATATTAAAGAACATTCGTAGCTTAATGCATGCATTTGAATCACGGTGATGTGATAAGACTGTGTGTGCGTGTGTATGTATGTGTGTTTTGTGTGTGTGTGTGTGTGTGTGTGTATTAAATTCAATATCTACTCATATATATGAAGTCAAAGGATAGCAAAGCAACAGAAGCAACATCTTCGAATCCTTCTCTCTTATCTCAATCGACATAGAACTCGCTTGGGACTGTTTCTTCTAAGAACCTATTCCTCTGCCAGTTCTCTTTTGTAACTTGAAAATGGCCTCTTGTAGAAATGCAATTATGTTTTTTTTTACTCCAGCTGACATATTTTATAAGAGGGAAACAGCCGACCTGTCAATTGCTCAATATTAATATTGGCTGTGCGTTGCCAATTCTCTTCTTTCGCAAAATGAAAGGTAATTATTTTCACTCTTCAGTGATTCCCAGCCATTCGTTCCTTGCTAACTTATTAATTAATCAAGAAGGAAGGAAGGTTGGAGGAAGTCTGTCAGATCCTCAAGATTATTATATCAATATTTAACACGCGTTAACAGGAACATAACTGTCTTAACTAGCAAATTCCCCGAAGTGTTAAAAGTAAAATAATCATTGTCGCGCTTAACCTATTCCTCGAAAGCTCTTAACTCGTCAGGAATTCTACTAAGGAGTATAGTCTCTTTTAACTATTGGAATCCCATGTCTTCCCTGTTTATGCTTTCATATCACGGAAACGTTCCCAAGTTCTTTGAAAAAGCTGCTGCTTGGTTGCTAGCGCTTGCGAACGTTTGCGTGTTCGCGCTGCGATCGTTAGCTAAAACGAATGAGTGAGAGAATCCAGTGGGTGATGTGATTTCCTTTAAGTGCCTTTGCATGCAAAAACTAGGGCACTTAGAGAGAGAGAGAGAGAGAGAGAGAGAGAGAGGTTGAATTCTACGGAGAAAGTGGTACTTTTGTGTGTGTGTGTGAGAGAGAGAGAGAGAGAGAGAGAGAGAGAGAGAGAACAGGGCAACTTCTACGAGGAAAATGGTACTTGTGTGTGTGTTCGAGAGAGAGAGAGAGAGAGGGCGAATTCTACTAGGAAAATGGTACAACTTATTTGTATGGGTGTGTGTGTGTGTGAGAGAGAGAGAGAGAGAGAGAGAGAGAGAGAGAGAGAGAGGACAGGGCAACTTGTACGGAGAAAATGGTACTTTTGCATGTGTAAGTGTGTGTGTGTGTGTGAGAGAGAGAGAGAGAGAGAGAGAGAGAGAGAGAGAGAAGTATCTTTCATTACATACCAGTGGAAGCCAACTCCGGCACAGTGAAGAAGTAGTGGTAAGATTCGAATCGAGGAGGCTCCGGAACATCTACGATGGAGACTCTCGCTGACGTCTCCCCGACGATTCTGTCTCCAAGGAGGCTGTTTTGATCACCTGTGAATCAAAGAAAGTATATATATATATATATATATATATATATATATATATATATATATATATATATATATATATATATATATACGTATATGTATACTATATATATATATATATATATATATATATAATACATATACAAATATATTATATATATATATATATATATATATCTATATATACATAAATATAATATTATATATATATTATATATATCATATAATATATATATAGCTGCTTGAATATGCATGCCATTTCTTTATATTGACAAACATTAAGACGCGATCATCGTTTGATACCATATTCACTACACCCTGGCGATAACTTAAGAATCACAACTGACAGTTGTTTTCGTTATAGATTTAGCTGGCCTTATGCCAGCACGGGCTCTTGCTCTTTCTCTTACTTCGACCGTGACAGGACTCGAACTGGTGCCTGGTTTAGCAAGAAACGATCTGTGTAACGGGTCAAAGCATTTGATAGGATTTTGAATGAGAAAATGTATGTCAAATGATAATGGAAGGGTAAGATGTGTGTTTGTACAGGGAAACACGCTTTTTTGAGACGTTTGAAGCAAATATCAAAGAAGATACAGGAGGGATGGCTCATATGGTATGGACACCTGTTACGAAGAGAGGAACATCATGTTGGAAGACATACGATGGACACCTGTTACGAAGAGAGGAACAACATCATGTTGGAAGACATACGAGGGAAATGGAAGTGTGGGGTAGAAGGAAGAAGGGAAGACAAAGAAAGAGATGGCGTGATTGTGAAGGGGAAGATATTATGCTATGGGAAGGTATTGACGAGAACGATGCACAGGACAGAAATCGATGGAGACGACCCCAATAAAAAGTCGGTTAAAGCTGGGAAGAAGAAGAAGAAGAAGAAGAAGAAGAAGAAGAAGAAACAAAATGCTTGATGTAGCATATACATCATCCTAGAGGAAAGCTTCTACAAGGAGTGATAGGGAGCCAATGTGATGAGTCTTAATTAAGGATGTATTGTAGATAAATCCCCGAGTGATAAATTCTCATGATTAACTGTAAAGAAAGCATGATCTTATCTTCAGCTTACTTGGGATGCATGCAAGATTTTCTCCTCGCGCATAATTGTAAACATTATATTCCTATCTTTTAACGTAAATTAATACACGCTAAAATCTATTGTCAAATAGAGCCTCGTTCCACCAACGAAAGCTAAAATAAATCCGCTATATTTTATTAGAAATAATTTTCCCGTACTGTTTAACATGCACATTATTTATTTTTACATTTTCATTCTAATAAATAAATCACAAATATCCTATCCTAAAATTCTTGTGTCTTTAACTCAACTCGAAACAACTCGTTTAGACTTCTTTGGGCTTTCCTACCCCCAACAAGAACAACAACAACAACAAAGTAATCCGTAAGCTTACTCCCCGAGTAAGTGACTAGAATCTCTCTGCAGGGTGGTCCGTCTTTACGTGGGACTTGTTGGGGACATTAAATGTCTCCCTGAAATTGACAAGTAACTGTCCCCGGAGAAACGGGGCGATGGTTGAAGGCGAGGTCTGCTTCGACACATTTCAGAGGAACTCCTCGGCTCCCGAGTCCTCGAGTTGGGTGAAAATTATTCTGTCCAGAGCGATTTTTCTTTGTTGGAATGGAGTACAGTCACTCATATAAGTCCATGGATGTCTCCGGGTGTTTGAGAGAGATTTTCATTTCACCCCTTCCTGGATGACAGGTGTCTGGGAGTGTGAAACTGGCCAAATGTTCAACTACCTAACTCTGCTTTAGTAGAAAGTTTCAGTGTATGCCCGTCTTACGCCACTATACAGACCTGTTGTCCAGAAAGGGGTTGGATGGGATTCAGCTTTAGGCCCGGAGGCATCCATGAACTTACATGAGTGACTGTACAATATATAGGCCAAAGGCCAAGCACTGGGATGTATGAGATCATTCAGTTCTGAAAGGGAAACTGAAAGTAAAAAGGTCTGAAAGGTGTAAAAGAGGAAATCCACAAAGCAGCTACACTCTGAACTTAGCTGTTAGGAGAGGGTGGAAAGAAAGATGGAAGAATGATAACAAAATACACTAAGCTTGGTACTCAGCGCTGAGAGAGAGAGAGAGAGAGAGAGGAGAGAGTAGAGAGATAGAGAGGAGGAGAGAGAGGGAGAAAAGCATCCCTATCACAGGACTAACCTGCGTATTCAGTGCTGAAAAGAGAGAGAGAGAGAGAGAGATAAAAGCCATCCCCATCACAGACAAACCTTAGTACTCAGCGCTGAGAGAGAGAGAGAGAGAGAGAGAGAGAGAGAGAGAGAGAGAGAGAGAGAGAGAGAGAGCCATCTCCATCACAGACTAACCTTTGTATTCAGCGCTGATTCTCAGCAAGTAATAGCCTCTGCTGCGCTCGTAGTCGAGAGGTCTCGTGTTGTATAGGACTCCGCTCGTGTCGATGCCGAAACTGTCTTCGTCACTCACTCGAAAATCGATGTCGGAAGCCACGAAGACGAGCGGAGACGCCAGGCTTACCTTCAACCAAAAAACACGAGAATCTGATTAGGTGGAAGCGTCCTTTGTTGTGGTGGGTTTCTTGCGGGAAGCGAAAGGCTTATTTCCCATTAACTTCTGTTACTTCTTTCGACTGGGCACCGTATTCTTTGGAAGCTTGAATGTAGTTAGGCAATGGCTCATGTGGTGGGATTGTTCCATATGAATAGGGTTCATCTTCTGAATAATAATGATAATATTGATAATTAAATATATTAAGTCAATGGCTCCTCTGGTGGTATTGTTCTATATGAATAGGTTTCACCTGAATGATAAATCCTGTGGTGGGATTTGTTTCATATGAATAGTGTTCATCCTCTGAATAATAATAATAATAATAATGTAATAAATATATTGCGTCAATGGCTCCTGTGGTGGGATTGTTCCATATGAATAGGGTTCATCTTCTGAATAATAATAATAATAATAATAATAATAATATAATAATAATAATAATATAATAAGTCAATGGCTCCTGTGTTGGATTGTTCCATATGAATAGGGTTCATCTTTTCTGAATAAATAATAATAATAATAATAATAATAATAATAATAATAATATTAATATATTATAAGTGGCAATTGTACCCATAATCATGGGGACACTAGGAGGCACGATCCCAAGATCCCTGAAAAGGACCCTGGGAAAAATTAGATGCCGAAGTAGCTCCAGGACTCATGCAGAAAAATGTGCTCCTGAAAACAGCGCACATAGTGAGAAAAGTGATGGATTCCTAAGGAGGCAGGATGCAACCCGGAACATCTCCCACACACTATAAAACCACCCACTCGAATAGGATGACTGTGATAAAAAGATGATAATAAATATAGGGTGAAAAATTATTTTTCTCATTATCTACAGGTATCAGAATGTGATCAACCTATTTTTGTTTTGTTTTGTTTACTGCTTTTATGATAAACATTCATTAATAAAAAACACCCTGGTATGACAGCTGCTGTTCAAGCTACTTATGGAATGACCTATTAGATATATCTGCAAGTAATGATGGTCAGTTGAAACACAAACAATTTTTATACCAATAAAACATGTCCCCAGATCATTGTCCATTCGATAGGTAGAAATATATATATTTTTCAAGGCAGGTGCAGTTCATTTCGATATTTCAAGAATCTTTCTGTTTTTTGACTCATGACGAAAAAACTAAATCAGGTGTCACTCAAATCGTGGGTAAACTGTAATTGCACAAGGTGATGAATATATCAGAACTGTAGCAATATACAAAACATTATGCGTGCACATTATATATATATATATATATATACTATATATAATATATATATATATATTATATTATATTATATATATTCATATACATAGACAAAAAATATATATATTATAAATATATATATATATATATATTATAAATGGAAATACAATCCACAATGATGTAAAATCCTTCTGTAGTTTTATAAAATATATATTTCTTGTACAGTAACTTATAGCTTGCGACCATCACCTGTAGTCTTGTTCTCCAATATATATATATAATATATATATATATATATATATATATATATATATATATATATATATATATATATATATAGCTTGAAGAAATCTATCAAATTCCTTCACCCTACTTTAAAAGTCAGCGAGAACTCCACTTTAAGTCTTACACCTTCTGCGTCGTGAAAGCAACTGAGAAGTAACAACAACCTCCACTCACACTGTTTGTCATTTTCTAGCTTCCTGTAAAAGAAAACTCTTGCACCGGCTTTGTCTGTCCGTCCGCACTTTTTCTGTCCGCCCTCAGATCTTAAAAACTAGTGAGGCTAGAGAGCTGCAAATTGTAATGTCGATCATCCACGTCCAGTCATCAAGCATATCAAATTGCAGGCTCTAGCCTCAGTAGTTTTAATTTTATTTAAGGTCAAAGTTAGCCATAATGGTGCTTGTCTGGTAACAAATATTCCAGGCCGCCACTGGGCAGTGGTTAAAGATTCATGGGCCGCGGCTCATATAGCATTAAACTGAGTCCACCGAAAGATAGATCTATTTTTGGTGACCTTGATTATACGCTAACAGATTACTCAATTGGGCCAAAAAAAAAAAAAAAAAAAAAAAAACCTGGCGTATTTTTCACTTGTTTATATTTTGTACATATAAGTCCACCACTGAGAAAAGACTATTAGTCAGCTGAGATGAATGAAAAGCTATCTCTATGTAAGTCCACAGTTCTTTTTATAATTCTTTATATATTTTGTGTATAAATTTCACCTTCGGTAAAAAGACTACTATTCAGATAAGATTAATGAAAAACTATTGATATATAAATCCAACACTTTTTGTTATTTTTTGCATATTTTGCACATGAATGTCCACATCTAAGAAAAATTAGTCACCTAACATTAATGAAAAACCATGTATAAGTTTTAACTCACAATGACAATATATTTTTCATCAGTCTAAAAGCTCTATGTATAACATGAACAAGGCGTGATCCGACCTCCGGCTTATTTGGACGCGGGCAAGATTTTCCCCTCACGCATAAGTTGTTAACATTACATTCCTAACATTTAATTTACTTATATCCATAAGTTTTAGTGTAAATTAAAACGTGCTAAAATCTATGGTCAAATAGAGCCTTCTTTCACCAACGAAAATTAAAATAAATATGCCATATTTCCTTAGAAATAATTTTTCTGTACTGTTAATCATGCACATTACTTATTTTTTTTTTTTACATTTTCATTCTAATAAATAAATAAAAGGATATCGTCTAAAATTTCTGTATCTTCACCTCACAGCAAAATACCTTTTTCTGACATTTTTATGCTCTTCCAGAATCTTTTCCTACACCTCCTAACAACAAAAACAACAACAACAACAACAGTACCAACAACAAAGTAATTTCTTCAGTTTTAGAATATATGTATTTTTGCATTTAATTCCTATGTAAAATCTAAGAAACGTTAACATATATTTAATCTGGTCAAATTCATACCGATCGCAAATAGCGCAGAAAAGACATTCTTCCAGTTTCACCCTTTGCTGAAAAAAGTCAATATCATCTACTTACAGGATACAGCAAGAAGGAATTTTCTTTGATATAAAACTACTCTTTCAGTATTGGAAATTATTCACAATTGTACGCTCCCATATTTCATGTTTTTTGTCGTATTTCATTCCAATGTTTATGACGTCCATTCATCTGAACGTTCAAATGAAAAGACATTAAGGTACACAAGTGACTCCCAAAGAAAGAGAGAGAGAGAGAGAGAGAGAGAGAGAGAGAGAGAGAGAGAGAGAGAGAGAGAGAGAGAATTGTACACTCCAGTGTAGGTGCTGAATAAAATAAAATGTACGTACGAGTATACTACCTTAAAGGACTCTGATACTATGCACAGCTGTGGTAAGAGAGAGAGAAGAAGAAAACAGAGAGAGAGAGAGACGAGAGACGAAGAGAGAGATTAGAGAATAGTTACCACCTCCGAGTTTAGATGCAGAATAAAGTGTACACTACCATAAAGGACTTTATGATACTATGCACAGTTATGGTAAGAGAGAGAGAGAGAGAGAGAGAGAGAGAGAGAGAGAGAGAGAAGAAGAGAGAGAAATTGTACAGTCCAATGTAGGTGCTGAATAAAATTTACAAATTTTATTCAGTACGTGCGAGTATACTACCATAAAGGACTCTAATACTATGCACAGCTATGGTGAGAGAGAGAGAGAGAGAGAGAGAACTCTAGCCTCATTTCAAGTGTTGAAGAAAGTATGTACCTGCAGCACTAATTCTTCGAACAATTATGGTAATTCATCACCAACCGCATTCCATAATTGAACCACCACTTCCTTTTCCCAGTTTCAATCTCCGCGTGAATGAATCATTAGTTTCATTTCAAGAGCTGGGTCAACAAACTCCTGACCAGGTTATTAGAGATACAACTTACGATAATCAATCATTAACGCACGACAGAGAGACGGCGAGGAATATGAAATTGTATTCACCGTCTTCTGAGTAATTGGCAGCTGTGCATTTAGCAATTCTTAAATGGACGCTATAGTCGCTTTCTCAATAGCTACTTTGCGTGACTACTTCGGAACTGCGAATCACAAGCACTTTGCTTTCTTAGGGGTAGACTTGCGTGCTGTTACTCATAATGTGAAAGCAAATGCGAAATAATAATAATAATAATAATAATAATAATAATAATAATAATAATAATAATAATAATAATAATAATAATGACAGGAGAATGACAAACAGAACAGAGGACTGGCACAACAAACCAAACAAACCATTGCACGGACAATACATGAGACAGACTAAAGAACTAGCTAGCGATGAAATATGGCAATGGCTACAGAGGGGAGAGCTCAAGAAGGAAACTGAAGGAATGATAACAGCGGCACAAGATCAGGCCCTAAGAACCAGATATGTTCAAAGAACGATAGATGGAAATAACATCTCTCCCATATGTAGGAAGTGCAATACGAAAAATGAAACCATAAACCACATAGCAACCGAATGTCCGGCACTTGCACAGAACCAGTACAAAAAAAGGCATGATTCAGTGGCAAAAGCCCTCCACAGGAGCCTGAGCAAGAAACATCAGCTACCTTGCAGTAATAGTGGTACGAACATCAACCTGAAGGAGTGATAGAAAACGATCAGGCAAACAGGGACACCAGAGTTGAAGAAAAAGAAAGGGAAAAAATATATAAGTATCAGGAAATAAGAAGGATATGGGATATGCCAGTGGAAATTGTACCCATAATCACAGGAACACTAGGCACGATCCCAAGATCCCTGTAAAGGAACCTGGAAGAGCTAGATGCCGAAGTAGCTCCAGGACTCGTGCAGAAGAGTGTGCTCTTAGAAACAGCACACAGTGAGAAAAGTGATGGACTCCTAAGGAGGCAAGATGCAACCCGGAACCCCCCCACACTATAAAAACCACCCAGTCGAATAGGATGACTGTGATATACCATAAGCAATAATAATAATAATAATAATAATAATAATAATAATAATAATAATAATAATAATAATAATCATGATGATAATAAATGAAATAAAAAAAATAGAATAACTAAAATTGAATAACTATCCACAAGATTAATACCACAGGAAACTTTGACAAGTAATATCTTTAAGAATTGCAAGACTTGAAAGCATCTGTTGTATGATAATGTACATACGCACATGCATGTATGTACACACACATATATATATATATATTATATACATATATATATATATATATATATATATATACATATATATATATTATATATATATATATATATATATATATATATACTATATATATATATATATATATAATATATACATATATATATATATATATATACA
>NC_061094.1:6272162-6319662 GCF_015104395.2 Macrobrachium nipponense
TTCTATATTTATATATATATATATATATATATATATATATATATATATATATATATATATATATATATATATTCTTTTTAATGTTTTTATTCGTAATTTTACTTAGAAATATTTTAATTTTTTATGATTTTACATTTCCTTTTCGTGAATATGTATGTATTAGGTGAATACTCATTCTTTGAGATTTTTTAATCCGTAATTTTACTGAGAAATACTTTAATTTATAATAATTACGTTAACATTCCTAATTGTTTTGTATTGATGTAATATTTATTTTTTCTTTGCCTTTAGCCTGAGGATGGGACTGTCTCGAAACGTCGCTAGCAATAAAGAATCATGTAATGTGCCATGTCCTTCCGTATCCCCGTACCTATGATATATATATATATGTGTGTGTGTGTGTGTGTGTGTGTGTGTGTGTGTCTGTAAATTCTCGGTAGAAAGGTGAGTGAAAAACTGGGAACTTGGAACAAGAACTTCGTGGTATATTCTACATTTTTTCAAATTCACACGGAATATAATAGAAGTTGACAGACCTTTTATACAACACAGGAACCTCCCCCCCCCCCCCCCTACCCCCACCATTACTGTTCTTGTATATAAAGGTCTGTCAACTTCTATTATATTCAGTGTGAACTTGAAAATGTAGAATGTACTGCGAAAGTACTTGTTCCAAGTCCCCACTCGCCTTTCTACCGAGGATTTAAGTAATATATATACATATATATATATATCTAATAAAAGGAGCCCATAAAAACACCAAAATAGAGAAAAAGTACTATATTTCAGAGACTGCTGTCTCCCTTCTTATCTACCTGAAGAGGGAGACAGCAGTCTCTGAAATATAGTACTTATTCTCTATTTTGGTGTTTTTATGGGCTCCTTTTATTAGATGGAACTCTGTTGTTACAGAACATTTTTACCAGTCATATATATATATATATATATATATATATATATATATATATATATATATATATCACACATATCCACAGGTGAAAAATAAGAGACAGGGTGTAGGTCCTGACCGGTTTCGGCTTTATTTTCAAGCCATTGACAAAGTGAGGCCGTGTGTCTAATTTTATGATCATACATATGTGTATGAACTTCTTACCTATGCACACATACAAACATAGAGATACACACACACGCACACACACAAACACACCCACCTACACACAAAAACCAACTATCACGAGAATTATAACCCATGAAACGTTATACTCATCTAAGGTCTTTGTTCTCTAAATCAAAGATAACTTTTGACTGCCTCTTTTATAAAAGCGTGACCCTCATTTTAGGCTCCTACTCTAGCATCGTCTATTTCCCGAGATCTGTAAACTTATATTTCACAGATAACCCCACCATAATTTATTTGCCTGAACTCTGACACTGGTTTGGTAGTCGCGAGTTCGACTCCCCGCTCTGCCAACGTGGAATCAGAGGAATCTGTTTCTGGCGATTAGAAATTCATATGAGGTGGCCCGGATCCCACAATAAGCTGTGGGTCCCGTTGCTAGGCAACCAATTGGTTCCTAGCTACGCGAAAATGTCTAATCCTTCTGGTCAGCCCTAGTAGAGCTGTTAGCCAACTAAAGTAGTCTGGTTAAACTAAGATATACTTAATTTTTCCTGAGAAGTTTTGTTGTAATAGACATTAAACTAATCATTATTAGCGTTATTATGGAATGGAACACAAAATCTATCGCCAAAGGCCTAGTGCTGTGACCTATAAGGTCATTCAGCGCTGTACGGGAAACTAAACCTGAAAAATTTATTTGAAAGGTGTAACAGGAGAAAAATTTGCAGCTGCTCCGTGAAACAATTATTAGGAGTGGGTGGAGAGTAAGGTAGAAGGAGTAGAACATGAACGGAGGTACAGTAAAAAGGAATGAAAGGAGCTGCAGGTAGGGGTTACAGGAACACTGCAAAGAACATAAAGTTAACCATCGTTAGGAGAGGGTTTGGGAAAGTAAGATGAGAGAAAGAGAATATGAACGGAGGTATAGTAAAAGGGAATGAAAGTAGCCGTGTGAGGTACACTAACGGCTCTACCCAACAACAGGAATTATCATTATTATAATTGTTGTTGTTGTCCAGCTACTACTTATACTTAAACAAGTGTCAGAAGAGACAGAAAGAAATCCTTGGACCTACCTGAAGGATTGGAGTCCGGACGGACACATCCTCACGGACTTCCGCTCTATATTCGGATTTCGAGAACTCCAGCCTCGGGAGCCCAATGGTGTTCCTTCGGCGAAGCTGGCGATGGAATCGACGAAGAAGACGATGATGATGATGATGATTATGATGATGATGATGATGCTCTTGCTGACCTCGTCGAAGGATCCTAGGGTAACTTGTGCCTGGAAGTCTGCTACCTCTTTCGGAGCTTCCGCTGAATACATCGACAGCTGTTGGAAAGTGAAAAGGACGACTTGAGTATCTGTCTTTGCCCTGACATTACGTACTGTAAATTTCGTTCTGTAACACTTATGGGTTGTTTCTGCTAATGAATATCAAAATAAATCTTATGGGAAGGGTCTTAAGATTTCGAGGCATCCGTGAATGAAACGAGAGAGTTTTTGTGGATAAATATCACCTACATTATTATCAGTATCATCTCATTTATTTATTTTCTTTATTTTCTTTGGTCTATCACAGTCATCCTATTCGACTGGGTGGTTTATACAGTGTGGGGGGGTTCCGGGATGCATCCTGCCTCCTCAGGAGTCCATCACTTTTCCCACTATGTGCTCCTTTTCTAGTAGCACACTCGTAACTCAGTTGTTCTCAAAAGTTACATCGGTTTCAAATATTTGAGTTAATCTTTCAAAAGCCCAACATTCTCTAGTGCACTTCCAAACTTACATCAAGTTCGAATGTAAGATTTACAACAACAAGAAGCTGAATGATTAACTAAAGCCAGTAACGAAAACCACTTAATTAACATCAAATTCTCCAATGATTTGTATGTCCAGACAGTTCACCATATTTTGCTAAAGTTTAACATGGCGCGATCTGACCCCTAGCTTACTCGAGACGAGTGGAAGATTTCCCCCTCATTGCATAAGTTTTAAGTCTTATATTCATAACTTTTAATGTAAATTAAAATGTGCTAAATTCTACGGTCAAATACAGCCTTGTTCCACCAACGAAAATTAAAGTAAATATGCTATATTTTGTTAGAAATAATTTTTCTGTACTATTTAAAATGCACACTATCTATTTTTTACATTTTCATTCTAATAAATAAATCATAAATATCCTATCCTAGAATTACTGTAACTTTAACTCAGCGTGAAACACCTTTCTTAGACCCTTTTAGGCTATTCCATAGATCTTTCCTAACCCCCAACAAGAACAACAAAAACAACAAAGTTGTTGCTATATAAGAGAAGTCTTGTACCATGAATTTTTTTTCATGCGAACAATGGTTGTTGGTTTCCGTAGATGTTGCTTAAGCATGAGTGCCACTAAATTCAGTGTGATGCCCATCGATTTATAAGTGGGACAGTATTATCCAATTAAACTAGCTGATGGGGGCAAACTTGCATGCAAACAATGAACAGTAATGACCGACAAAGCCAATGAACACAGGCGCTTCTGAAGTTCTAAATAGATGATGATAGACCATCCACAGCGCTCTAACAATTTCATTTCATTACTGGAGAATAAGAGACCCATCCTCCCCTTGATTACAAAAGGAAATATGATGATAAAATGAGACTCGAAGCTTTGATGTAGATAATTTAACCGTGAGCCTAATTCCATCAGCGCACCAAATTATCATTTTTCTTCTTATCCCATTTCTCAACACCTGATCACCACAGGCATAGGAATATCGACACGTTACGAATATGAAATCACCTTGTATTTTGATATTCTACTTACAGTGTTATTTATTTACTAATTTATATCTATATTTTTGCCTAATAACCGATTTCCTCTTTCGGTACTTCCCATCACTTGCTGTTACTTATGTCAAATGAGGACCATATTCTTTGGATGCTTCTTGGATTTCAAGTCAGTGGCTCCTCTGAATAATAATAATAATAATAATAATAATAATAATAATAATAATAATAATAATAAATGCAAGTGAAAATTGTACCCATAATTATAGAGACACTGGCACGACCCCAAGATCCCTGAAAAGGAACCTGGAAAAACTAGATGCTGAAGTAGCTCCAGGATTCATGCAGAAGTGTGTGCTCCTGGAAACAGCGTACAGAGTAAGAAAAATTATGGACTCCTAAGGAGGCAGGATGCAACTTTGAACTCACCCCCACCCAACACACACACTATAAAACAACACAGTCGAATAGGATGACTGTGATAGACAAGAAGTAATAATAATAATAACAATAATACTAAGAGATATGGCAAAATTATTCAATAATGAGAAAAGGTAAGGTTAGCTTGGTTAGATTATGTTATGTTAGGTTAGGTTGGCCAGATCATTTGAGTGTAGGTAAGGTTAGGATGGTTAAGTTAGGTAAGGTAGTGTTGGTTATGTTAGGTTAGTTTAGGCTAGGTCTGGTTAGGTTAGTTATGTTAGGTTAAGTTGGTTTGATATTATGTTAGGTTAGGTTAGGCTAGGTCAGGTAAGCTTGGTTATCTTAAGTTAGGTTAGGTGAGGTTAGGTTCGTTAAGTTAGGTTAGGCCAGGTCAGGTTAGGTTGGTTATTTTATGTCAGGTTAGGCAAGGTTAGTTCAGATGCATTGCCTTAGGTTCTCAGCCATAACATAATACTAAAACTATCTAGAAAGTAATCATTTATTACGCTGGGCATATTATTCCAGGTCCATTGAGACTTTGACCAAACAACAAAACTTGCTAATATTGTTACATAATGATTATCAACTGCTAAAATTTCTTCAATACAGATCTAGCAAATGTATATAGTAAAATTCCAATTAAAAAAATTCTAATATGAAAAATAGAATAACAATTCATACAGTTCTTTTTGCACATTAACGTTAAATGAAATCACCATTAATTAATATCTGTGACATTCAGTGAACGGAGGAAAATATACTTTACAATTACGTTTCCAGGAACCGAGAGCTATATACGTAACAGATTTAATTGACAGAATATGATGATTGTACCAGCGACCTGTTTTGTTTATTTTGATGGAAAGACTTTTGGACAGACTCATTCTCTCTCTCTCTCTCTCTCTCCCTCACACACACATGGGTATATATCTATATCTGGGTATCTATGTATCTGAATATATATATATATATATATATATATATATATATATATATATATATATATATATATATATATATATATATATATATATATATATATATATATATACGTGTGTATGTGTGATTTGTGTATGTAAGTGAATGAAATGGTAAATAGATCTTATCGATGCAATATATATGTATATATCTCTACTGAAATAATCGCAAATTACAAATGGCGATATTATTAATTTTGGATACACATATTTCGGTCGTCATTTGTTTTTTTCTGGAATCAACACACCTTTTACGAAAGATTAAAATGGACTTTATTTCACAACATCCGATTTTCAATCCGTTTTTCACTGGATCTCATTTAGTAATTTGATCAATCTAAGAGCATGTCATCAGTTTTTAGCGAGTTCTTTACATCTGATGTGAAACCACTAATGTTGCGGCGCCATAATGTATACTTTTCCTTCCATCTCGACCACCCTTTGTTATGTACTAAAACAGGTAACCTTTGACACCATTCCCTTTAAGGGACTGAACTTTACTCCACTTAGTAATAAAATCATTATCTCTGTTGCATCTCTGATATAGTCTGACTGCGATGAATGTTGTTGATATTCTGCTACGTAATAGTCTCATGGAATACTTTGCGATATACCAGGGAGCAAGATAAAATCTCAGCTATTCTTATTTCCTAGAAACTGAACAGGAAATTGAAATGTCAAATTAAAAACAAGACTGATTTTGTACCCGGAAATTGCAATAGATAGTTGGTAATTGGAATCAGGAAGCAGTATTTTATTTTACGATGAGATTTTATAAAAGACGTAGAGGAACCCCCCCCCCCCCCCCACCCCACACACATTCTGTATACTTCTATCTGAGAGAAGATCCACGGTGGCCGAGTGCATTTCGCGCTCGGCTACCATTCCAGTGGTCCGAAGTTCGATTCTCGGCTCGGCCAACGCGGAACCAGAGGAATTTATTTCTGGTGAGATACAATGTGGTTCGGATCCCACAATAAGCTGTAGGTCCCGTTGCTAGGTAACCAATTGGTTGCTAGTCACGTAAAAAATATATCTAATTCTTCGGGCCAGCCCTAGGAGAACTGTTAATCAGCTTAGTGGTCTGGTAAAACTAAGATATACTTTTTTTCTATCTGAGAGAGAGAGAGAGAGAGCCAATGTATCCGTGTCTGCCATATCTATCTCATACAAGGACTTTCACAATATTCATGACTTGGCTTCGCCAACCAATAAGGATTATTCCATAAGACCTCCTATATACACTTCACAGTAATCTGTCTCTATCTTATATACGAAATCCCACAACACCACCACAGTCCTCTCTATTTTTTTACGGAAGCTCCTGGAACTTATCTTCAACTCCCCATCCCTGATCCTAGTAAATCCTGAATCCTACTCCCCAGGACTATTTTTTCTACTCCTTTACTCCTTTACTCAACCACAGCGTCGTCCAATCCCTCACCTGGCTCTCATCTTCGGTTGTGTGTGTGTGTTTCTTGTTTTAATTTATATATTTCTCAGCCAGATTTCGGTCGGACAGACAGCAAAATATTACACGCTACGTAGTGGAATATTCGCCAACTAGAACATTTAACCTCATACATTCTAAAGCTTTGAAAATAATTCTATATTGCACTAAACTTGGAACAGTTTGCATGGAATAGTAACATCAGAATTCAAGTGACGATTATTATTATTATTATTATTATTATTAGTATTATTAATTATTATTATTATTATTATTATTATTATTATTATTGTGCTATCACAGTCCTCCAATTCGACTGGGTGGTATCATATGTGTGTGTCTGGGTTGCACCCTGTCTCTTTAGGAGTCCATTACTTTTTTTACTATGTGCGCTGTTTCTAGGAGCACACTCTTCTGCACGAGTCCTGGAGCTACTTCAGCCTCTAGTTTTATTATTATTATTATTATTATTATTATTATTATTATTATTATTATTCATTTGGAACAAGCATACAAATGGGTCCAATGGCTTGAAACTCAAGCTTCCAAAGAATATTGTGGTGCTCATTCGAAAGAAGTAACAGAAGGTACTAGGAAACACAGAAAGAAGAGATCAGTTATTAGAAAAAAAAATCTAAATAACAAAAATTAATAAGTAAGGAAATTTTAAATTTATTTCTCGTATTAAATATTGATCTCTTCTTTCTGTATTTCCTATCACTTTCTAGTACTCCTTTCAAATCAACACCATGCATTTTGGAAGCTTGAATTTCAAGTCAGTGGCCCCTTTGGTGGGCTTGTTCCATACTAATGGGGGTCATCTTCTTCTTCTAATAATAATAGTAATAAAATAATAAATTATTAATAATAATAATAAATACCAGTGGAAATTGTACCCGTAATCATAGGAACACTAGGCACGATCAAAGATACCTGAAAAGGAATCTGGAAAAACTAGATGCTGAAGTAGCTCCAGGACTCATGCAGATGAGTGTGCTCCTAAAACAGCGCACATAGTATGAGAAGTGATGAACTCCTAAGGAGGCAGGATGCAACCCGGACCCAGCCCCCCCACACACTATAAATACCACCCAGTCAATAGGGACGACTGTGAGACCCACCCTCCCGCCCGCCCACACCAAACAATAATAATAATAATAATATAATAATAATATTCTCTGGAAGCTTGAATTTTAAATTAGTGGGCCCCGGGCCCCTTTGGTGGGTTTGTTCCATACTAATAGGGGTTATCTTATTAATCTATAAATAATAATAATAATAATAATAATAATAATAATAATAATAATAATGTGAATAAATATATACACTAGTTAAATCATATTACAACCGTAGCAGTTAAGCCTGGATAATTCTTCTCTTCGCTAAATTATTGTTTCTTCTCCGAATATTAAGACTCGAAATGGAGAGAACTGTCACCAAACCATTCATATCTTTGTATGTGTGTATACATATGAGCACACAAGCACGTATATATGAATAAACATATACTAGATATAACTAATATATATATATTATATATAATATAGTATGTATATATATTATATATAATTAAACTACCCTCTACAGGTATCTAACTAAATGAGAGAGAGAGAGAGAGAGAGAAAGTCCTCATTCTTCAAACTCTTCCTTTCGCATCATTAGAACGAACGTCCCATAAACACAACCCCATAACCCTGCTATTGCACTATCCCAATTCTCCTTAAGCAAAAGCCCCAACTATTGGTTTCCCTTGATCTCACACGTATACGAGTTCTACCACCAGCAAAGTGGCAGTATCTACCGCTCATTAACTCTTAACTCCCCTCAGTGACTCAGGATATGAGGCTCAGTCTCCTAAACTCGAATTCATGGGTCATTGGCCAACGAAAAATGGAAGTCAGCACGAAAATGGCCACTTGAATGAAAGGGAACAAGTCATCTAGACTTTAAAGAAGTAAATGTTTCAGAAAAGTTGTAAAATGTCCTGAGCTTGAAGAGAGGCTAAAAAGGCACATGTCATTTAGATGTTCAAGTTCTAAATATTTCAGAAAGGTGGAAAAAAAGTCCTGAGCTGAAAGAGAGGCTAAAAAGACACATGTCATTTAAATGTTCAAGTTCTGAATATTTCAGAAAAGTTGCAAAATGTCCTGAGCTTAAAGAGAGGCTAAAAAGGCACATGTCATTTAGATGTCCAAGTTGTAAATGTTTCAGAAAAGTGGGAAAAGGGTTTGAGCTGAAAGAGAGGCTGATAAAATACTCGTCATTTAGCTGATCAAGTTACAAATATTTCCGGGAGGCGACAAAAGGCTTTGACCTGAACTTATTGAAAACAAACCATTGTAAAATCAAGTCAATTATGGACGGCTGGAGAATAAAGAAAATAACACAGTTTTTGAGGTCTATAGAAGTTACAAATGATCCAGTGATGGGGGTTGGTGGGGAGGGGGGTTGGGGGTTTTCAGCCGTCGAAGGTAGCGAAAAGTAGAAAACGAAATATTCCCTGTGATTGGAAGATAGTTAATGTGCACGGAAGTTAGGTAATGTGTATGGAAGTTAGTTAATGTGTATGGAAGTTAGTTATTGTGTAAGGACGTTAATTAATGTGTACAGAAGTTCGGTAATGTATATGGAAGTTAGTTAATGCGTACGGAAGTTAGTTAATGTGTATAGAAGTTAGTTAATGTGAATGAGAGCTCCCATAGTATGTACAAACTTGTACATACACGTAGATACAAGCATACAATTACAAGAAACCATTGAAAAGCAACAGAGAGAGAGAGAGAGAAGAGAGAGAGAGAGAAAAGACGAGAGAGAGAGAGAGAGAGAGAGATGAGAGAGAGAGAGAGAGAGAGAGAGAGAGGGGGGGGGAATATTTTCCCCCAAATCATCGAGAATTCTAAATATCATTCGGAACATCTACTCCAAAACTTAGACTGAAAGATATTCCGGTATTGGGGAGAGAGAGAGAGAGAGAGAGAGAGAGAGAGAGAGAGAGAGAGAGAGAGAGAGAATACAATTTAAAGAGTTGAATATTTACTGGAAGACCATGGAGGCTAAAATATGCCCTTTCAGTTTTCAGTGAGAGAGAGAGAGAGAGAGAGAGAGAGAGAGAGAGAGAGAGAGAGAGAGAGAGAGAGAGAGAGAGAGAGAGAGAGTAAAATTCACGATAAGGTCATGTCATCATGCATTTCGGGGCTGGTCTGACTTGCGTGTCGGTGACAGATGAGGTTTGGTCAAATAATATTAACATCACAGAAAAAAAAAGGATTCTCTATGAATATATATTGAAAATTAAATCAGTCGTACATTGTTTATCAATATATCAGATAATTATAATCACATGAAGACCAGTCTTTTGGTTACTAACGCAAAAATAAAACTCATTACTATGTAAGTAGATGAAATTATTCGTAGATTGGGTGATAAAACATGCAGCTTGATCGAAGATGGATTTGTGACAAATGAACCCTCTCTCTCTCTCTTTCTCATACACATACACACACATATATATGTGTGTGTGTATGTGTGTTTTATAGATTAGAAAACACATACTTGTTTTATTTCCATGCAGAGATTTGTGACCATCTACAACAGCTTAGCTTTCCTTTAAAAGCAGACAAAAGGTTCCTTTTCATTAAGATTCTTAAACCTACAATCCCTATGAAGTATAATTAACTGTTCAATATTATTATTATTATTATTATTATTATTATTATTTATTATTTCGGAAGGAGACCCTCTCGTAGACATGTTTGTTAAAAAATAACTGCGGCTGCTTCAGCACTATTAATCTTATAAAGAGTCTTCTCTATCTTTCTGATGACGGCTTTCTCGTTGTTGCTTAGACTGGCGAGCAACGCACCAAAAGGGCCTGGTAAAATTCGGTTGAGTCATTTGATTTATTATTGCTTATACAATTCTCTCTCTCTCTCTCTCTCTCTCTCTAACGCGACGTTTCCTCCTGATCGACAGGACATTATTCAAGCGATAACTGCTGAGGGGACTGAATTACCAGTGGTTGTTGTTTTTGATTTAGCTGACCTTGTGTCAGCACGGGCTCTTGCTCACAGAGCAGCCCGTAACTTTTCCAGTGGCGAGTGGTTGTTGTTTGTTGTTTTTGTTTTTATTTAGCTGACCTTGTGTCAGCACGGGCTCTTGCTCACAGAGCAGCCCGTAAAAAAAGCGAGTGGCGAGTCCTTCTCCTATCGTGGTGTTGCGAGCTCTCCAGTACGGTCAGAGCACTTCTCCGGTAGGTCGAGTTTTATTGGTTCCCGGGAAGGTGACTCATCGGCGGGCGTTGACTAGTCTTGCAGACCTTCTCAGGTAGGGGGTATCACCGGGAGCCTCTTGATTGGCTTCTACTGCGTGACGTCACCCAATGGTATTATTCCTCCGTCCGGTGTTCGTTCCATGCGCGCTGGTACTTTCGTTAGGGGAGAGGGGTGTCCGGTCCTCCCTCACACGTCGGTATCAGGAACGCTTCTTGGGTGGTATTGAGGGGAGGCTTTTCTTCGAGGATGAGCAGCGCTTCTAGAGACCAGACGTCCGTGGGTCAGGTGCTCTCCGATGATCTTAGTATTCCTGACGATATCGTCTCTCGTGATGTTTCTGCGGTGTACTGCAAGGGCGTGCTGCCTAATGGCGCCCTCCTGGGCGTGGCAGGAAATCCTTTGTGACAGGCGCATCGTCGTCATGCCGATGTAAATCCCAGGGCATCCTTGGGCGGGGCATACGTATCGGTAGACGACGTTGGACTGCTTCAGGGGGTCTCCTGCCGGTGGGGAGGGGTTGTTTCTTTTCATCAGGAGGTCTTTCGTACGCCGATTCTTGTAGTAAATAATGAGGGACACTCTCTTTCCTTCCTCCATGGGGCGGACGTGTTCCTCTATTATTTTCTTCATGGCTGCTTCTTCTTCCTTGTATTGGTGGTGCATGAAGGCTTTATAGAAAAGTTTGATGTCCTCCGGGGGCGGAACGTTCCTTCTCTTCCCCTTCTCCGGCATGTACCACTTGTCAAGGGCGGCTCGAGTTTCTCGGTTTACGAGTTTGTTCGAGTACCCATTGTTAATTAGCATCTGGGATGCTCGGTCGAGTTCGAGGTGTGTGTCCTGCCACGTCGAACAGTGCGAGAGGGCCCTCCTGACGAAGGCCCTGACGGTGGTGGTCTTGAACCGCGCAGGACACTCGCTATCACCATTCAGACAAAGTCCGAGGTTCGTAGCTTTGTGTGTAAACGGTCGTCGCCAACTTCTGATTCGTCTTCGTGACAAGGACGTCGAGGAAGGGGAGCCGATCGTTGCTGCTGTACTCGACAGTGAAGTTGAGTGCGCTGTTCTGCAGGAACTGCTGCCGAAGGGCTTCTACCTCATCCTCGCAGTCGGCTTGCACGAAGATGTCATCGATGTAGCGTGCGTATGTGCGGGGACATCTGTGTTTCGAGAAGACCCTTTCTTCCATTTCTCCCATGTAGAAGTTAGCGAAGAGGACTCCTAAGGGGGACCCCATCGCTACGCCGTCCTTCTGGCGGTACATCTGTCCTCGGTGGGTGGTGAAAGGGGCTCTCTTCGTACAGAAGAACCCTACGGAAGGACATCAAACGCGACGCCAACCGGGTCATCGCAGCCGTGAATGCCGCCACGAATGCCACACACCTCCCGCCCATCCAAGGTGACTACAGCCTCGGCTACCTTTACGGGAACGTGAAGACCCACAAGGAAGGCAACCCCCTACGCCCGATCATCAGCCAAATGCCCGCCCCGACTTACGCTCTGGCCAAACGCCTTAATAAAATTCTGACCCCCTATATCCCCTCCAGGTACTGCCTCACCTCATCGGTGGAATTTTTGGAGAAGATCCGCGACTCCCCCGGTGCGGGAACCATGGCGTCCTTAGACGTTGAGTCCCTATTCACCAACGTCCCAGTCGACAAGACGATAGGGATCATCATGGAAGCGGGTATATAGGAATCCCGATATGAGACCCCTAACATCCAGAAGACTCCTTAAGAACCCTGCTGGATATCTGTACGAAGAGAGCCCCTTTCACCACCCACCGAGGACAGATGTACCGCCAGAAGGACGGCGTAGCGATGGGGTCCCCCTTAGGAGTCCTCTTCGCTAACTTCTACATGGGAGAAGTGGAAGAAAGGGTCTTCTCGAAAACCACAGATGTCCCCCGCAGACAAAAACGCACTTGCTACATCGATGACATCTTCGTGCAAGCCGACTGCGAGGATGAGGTAGAAGCCCTTCGCAGCAGTTCCTGCAGAACAGCGCACTCAACTTCACTGTCGAGTACAGCAGCAACGATCGGCTCCCTTCCTCGACGTCCTTGTCACGAAGACGAATCAGAAGTTGGCGACGACCGTTTACACCAAAGCTACGAACCTCGGACTTTGTCTGAATGGTGATAGCGAGTGTCCTGCGCGGTCAAGACCACCGCCTCAGGGCCTTCGTCAGGAGGGCCCTCTCGCACTGTTCGACGTGGCAGGACACACACCTCGAACTCGACCGAGCATCCCAGATGCTAATTAACAATGGGTACTCGAACAAACTCGTAAACCGAGAAACTCGAGCCGCCCTTGACAAGTGGTACATGACGGAGGAAGAGAGAAGGAACGTTCCGCCCCCGGAGGACATCAAACTTTTCTATAAAGCCTTCATGCACCACCAATACAAGGAAGAAGAAGCAGCCATGAAGAAAATAATAGAGGAACACGTCCGCCCCATGGAGGAAGGAAAGAGAGTGTCCCTCATTATTTACTACAAGAATCGGCGTACGAAAGACCTCCTGATGAAGAACAACCCCTCCCCACCGGCAGGGAGGACCCCCTGAAGGCAGTCCAACGTCGTCTACCGATACGTATGCCCCGCCCAAGGATGCCCTGGGATTTACATCGGCATGACGACGATGCGCCTGTCGAAAAGGATTTCCTGCCACGCCCAGGAGGGCGCCATTAGGCAGCACGCCCTTGCAGTACACCGCAGAAACATCACGATAGACGCCATCGTCAGAATACTAATTATCATCGGGAGAGCACCTGACCCACGACGTCTGCGTCTCCTAAAGCGCTGCTCATCCTCGAAGAAAAGCCTCCCCTCAATACCACCCAAGAAGCGTTCCTGATACCGACGTGTGTGCGGAGGACCACACCCTCCCTAAATAACGAAAGTACCAGCGCGCATGGAACGAACACCGGACAGGAGAATAATACCAGGGGTGACGTCACGCAGGTAGAAGCCAATCAAGAGGCTCCCGGTGATACCCCCTACCTGAGAAGGTCTGCAAGACTAGTCAAACGCCCGCCGTATGAGTCACCTTCCCGGGAACCCCATAAAAACTCGACCTACCGGAGAAGTGCTCTGACCGTACTGGAGAGCTCGCAACACACGATAAAAGGAGAAGGACTCGCCACTGGAATTCAGTCCCTCAGCAGTTATCGCTTGATAATGTCCTGTCGATCAGGAGGAAACGTCGCGTTAGAGAGAGAGAGAGAGAGAGAGAGAGAGAATTGTATAAGCAATAATAAATCAAATGACTCAACCGAATTTTACCATGCCCTTTGGTGCGTTGCTCGCCAGTCTAAGCAACAACGAGAAAGCCGTCATCAGAAAGATAGAGAAGACTCTTTATAAGATTAATAAGTGCTGAAGCAGCAGTTATTTTTAACAAAAAAACATATTATTATTATTATTATTATTATTATTATTATTTAGAACAAGCCTAGAGGATCTACTGACTTGAAAATTCAAGCTCCCAACGAATATGGTGTTCTATTTGAAAGAAGACACAGAAGGCAATGGGATATACAGAAAGAAGAGATCAGCTATTAAAATAGATCAATAAATGAAAAAATAATTACGTTAAAATGAAGGTAAATTATTGAAATCGAAGGAGAATTATTTTATGGTAGTAATGAGTTGCAGCTGCGTTCCTGCACCACTTCTCCGAAACTCAAAACTGAGCATAAAAGCCTTCAAGGGTCGACAGAACGCATCTTTTACAAGTTGATTTGAGGATCCTTGGAAATGATTGGGGCTGTTCGTCAGAGAACGGGAGTCTGCGATGGCTAATTGCTTCCACGTCGAGATCCTTGAAGATAGATTGAGTTGGTGGAGGAAGAAGGGTTTACTTCCAGAGTGTTTATTTAGTGAACAGGTTTTGTTTGAGGTAATTCTTTCTCGTAAGTTAGGGTTGATGGTATTGTTAAGGAAAACTTGCATGCATTGAGATAGAGAGAGAGAGAGAGAGAGAGAGAGAGAGAGAGAGAGACCTTACCTTACCTTACAGACCTTACAGTTCGTTCGGGTTGCCCCAGGTCCCTCAGTGTGAGGCACCTCTAATGTCTACCAGAGAGTTGCTAGTACATCTTCCGGATATTTTTGCATCTTCCAATCTTGGATGGTCTGGGATGCAGTTTAGATATTTGTCGAGCTTATTCTTAAACACATCTACGCTCACTCCTGATATATTCCTCAGATGAGCTGGCAACGCTTGAATAGACCGCTGCATTATCGATGCGGGTGCGTAGTGGATTAATGTCCTGGTGCTTTCCTTATTATTTTTCCTGGTATTGTTTTGGGTGGGCACTATTAATCTACCTCTGCTTGCTCTTTCTGATATTTTTAGTTCCATGATATTTTCTGTTATTCTTCTATCTGTTTCATGACCGCTGAATTATCATGTAGCGTTCTCTTCTCCTTTTTTTTCTAGATATATAATTTTAATGATTGTAGTCTTTCCCAGTAGTCAAGGTCCTTAACTTCTTCTATTCTAGCTGTAAAGGACCTTTGTACACTCTCTATTTGTGCAATATCCTTTTGATAGTGTGGGTACCATTATCATATTGCAATATTCAAGTGGACTACGAACATATGTTTTATAAAGCATAATCATGTGTTCAGCTTTTCTTGTTTTGAAGTGCCGTAACAACATTCCCATTTTTGCTTTACATTTTGCCAAAAGAATTGCTATTTGATCATTGCATAGCATGTTCCTATTCATCATCACACCAAGGTCTTTAACTGCTTCCTTATTTGTGATTGTCTCATTATTAGGTCCCCTATATGCATATAGCTTTCCTTCTCTGTCTCCATAATTTATTGATTCAAATTTATCAGAGTTAAATACCATCCTATTTTCCTCTGCCCAATCATATACTTTGTTAAGGTCTCTTTGTAGAGCGTTCCTATCTTCATCACAAGTAATTTCTCTACTTATTCTTGTGTCATCAGCGAAACTACTCACTACGAATCCTTAACATTACTGTCTATGTCTTCATCATAATAACAAACAGTATTGCAGCTAACACCGTACCTTGTGGCACACCCGATATTACCTTGGTTTCATCCGATTTCTCATCGTTTGCAATAACTATCTGTTTTTCTGTTGTGTAAAAATTCTTTTAACCATCTTCCTATTTTATACTACGATATTGTGTTTTCTAATTTTCTTTGCTAATATATTATGGTCTACTTTGTCAAAAGCTTTTGCAAAGTCTAGATAAACCACATCTGTTTCATTTTTTTTTCCGCTTTTCATATTTTTGAAAATGTTCTCACGGTGGACTAAAACAGTTGGGTTTGTGTTTACTTTTTCCGGGTACGAAAACGTGTTGTCCTATATTAAAAACAAATTTTTTTTATTTTTTGTTTAAATGTTTCATAATATTTTTCTTCATTACCCTTTCATACACTTTCATAATATGTGATGTTAGACTCACAGGCCTATAATTACTTGCCTCAAGTCTTGATCCACTTTTGAAAGTAGGGGTGATATATGCTAATTTGTGCTCATCATAAATCTTGCCTGTATCTACACTTTGTCTTAATAATATTGCAAGTGGCTTTGCGATAGAATGAACTAACTACTTTCTTTAACAAAATAGCAGGGATTCCATCAGGCCCTGCAGCAGCTCCATTTTTAATTTCATTAATTGCCTGCACAATATCAGCTTCATTACTTTCTATGTCAGCTAAATATTCACTATTTTCGTCCCTTACTTCTATATCATTATCTTCATTATCTATTCTAGGGGTGAATTCTCTCTTATACGTTCTGCCAGTATGTTGCAAATTTCCTTTTTTTCATTCGTTAATCTCCCTTCAATTCTCAGAGGGCCTATTTCTATTCTTCTTTTATTCATCTTCTTCGCATATGAGTATAATAGTTTGGGGGTTTTGCGTTGATATTTAATGGGTTTTTTTTCTTCGCCATTTTCCCGTTTTTCATTTTCTTTTCATTGTATAATCTTTTGTTCTGCATTTTCTATGTTACTTTTTAGTTCTATAACTTTCCATGCATTTTTTCTTTTGCAAGACCTTTTTTCCACTTTCTGATTTTCTGGAACAAGATCCTTCTGTCTCTTGGTATGCATGAATGATGTTTACTTTTCTTCTTCGGTATATATTTATCCAACTATTTTCTCTAATATTTTATATAATATCTCCGTATTTACCCTTATGTCATCGCTTACTAAAATGTTATCCCAACTCTTTGTTTAATTCTTCATTATTTCTGACCCATTTTATATTTTTACTGTAGAAAGTTGTATTTTCCATATCCTTCCCACTTTTCATTTCTTGCTTATCTCTGTTTTCACTTGCTTTGGAATGAACTGTTAATTCTATGACATTATGGTCTGAAATACTCGCATTATAAACTATTATTTCTTTAACATAATTCACCTCGTTCACAAATACTAGGTCTAAAGTATTTTCCTTTCTTGTTGGCAGGTGATTTATTTGTTGAATGTTGTATTCTAGTAGCATATCTAATAGCTTTTCGAATTGCCTCTTATCTTCTGCACTACTATACTCTCTTTTTTATATGTATAAGTACATCCACAATCTCCTATTCGTTCTTTCCATTCTACAAAAGGAAAGTTGAAGTCACCAGATAGGAGAATAGTCCAGTCCTTGTGATTTCTACATATATCATCCAATTTTTCAATTATTAAGTCAAACTCTTTAGTATTAGGAGGTCTATATTACTATGTTTCATTAATTTTTCAGATTCAAATTCCTACCGCTATTAGTTCACATTCTGAGTTACTATATTTCTCATATATTTTTCCTGTTTTTTGTCTTTCCCATATATTGCGGTTCCCCCTTGATTCCTATTTTTTCTATCTGATCTATAAGTTTGGAACCCTTTTATTTGATCATCATTCCCAGTCTCTTGGGAATACCAGGTTTCACTTATTATTTCATTATATCTATTTTCTTTTCAATTTGGGTTAGTTCTTCTAAGTACTCTATTTTCTTTTTGAGTTACTCGTAACTAAACCCTGCGCATTCATCACTATGATGGTTTGCGTGTTTTCTCCTTCATTTAATATTGGTAGTAATAAGGATTTTCCCACGTCTCTTTCCTGTTCTGGTATGTTGTTCTTTTTTTCATTTCCAGAAATTCTGACATTAAAAAATCCGACTTTTTCCATAATATTTGATCTTCCTTCATCATAATTATTCATTTTGTGTCTGAATCTGCAATTTTTCTCCGTTCTGCAATATCCTCTTGCATAATAAATACAGTTATTATCCCTTGAGTAGAATTTTGGAGCTGATGCATTGAAATTTTTTGCTGACATCTCTGCATATCTCATTGGTGGTTTGCTTTTCTCTTTTACCTGATATTCTTGATTTCTCTCTTTATTTGTTTCTTTCTTATTTGGATTTTATTACTTGGTTGGTTATTTATTTGATTATGATTCATGGCTACAGGGTGCATATATTTGCATTTTTGTCGAACTTACATCCTTTTCCTTCTTTTAGGTTTTTGCATATTTTTGGATGCAGATCTCTGCAATCATCCCCATATCCATCTAGGTATGCACATTACCAATATATTTCATAGTTGTGACATACCTTAGGATGTTTAGTAGTAACATCTTTCTCCAAATCTGCAATTCCCTCTTTTCAAAAGGTTGCAGATTTTGTCTTTCTTGTCTATTTTTTCCCCTCTTTCCCGTCATTGTGTAGATCTGGGTAGAGCCTCTTCGGGATTGCTTTTCTGTTGCCATATCGTAATTTATTTCTTCGTAGGTATGCTGCTTTATTGCCTCATATGTCAGTATCAATGAGTTATCTCTGCATCCATACTTTTATCTTGTTCTTGTTTCCTTATTTTGTTTTTCTGTCATTTCATTTTTGTTTACTTCTCTTCCGTTTTCCTCCTCTTCTTCTTTTCTTCTTCTTCTCTTCCTCTTCTTCTTCATCCTCAACTATTTGTACATTCAATCTTGATTTAATAACATTGTCTATCCTGATAGACATGTTGAACAAAAAATTCTTGTATCTTTTCTCATATCTTGTATTACTCAGCACACTGTGGATGGGTCGGAATGTTGCATGCAGCACATTTCTGATTAGGTTTTGTGGATTGACTATGCTATACCAAACCTTAACACAGTTTGCATGCTTTTGGCATTCTATTTTTCCTAATGCGTCAATTAGGATATTCACAAGATTCACCTTATTCATTTTCTTTGTCGGAATATGTTGGTTTATGTATATTTTCTTTATGAGTCTCTTGACCACTTGGATTTTATTTGGAACTTCTTCAATTATTTTCAAGATGTTTCATTAGATTTGTTCCAGTTTGAAGGATTATATCCTTCTAATATATCTATGAATGCTTTTGTATCTTTTTGGTTAGGACTGTTGCTGATTTCATAGATGAGAATGCCAGTTCCCTTCCTGCTACCTCATCGTATTGCGAATCTGCTAAACACGCTAAATTACGCCATCTCTTCCCGCAGTTGGAACTTACTGCATCTTGTTCTGATTTACAGTATTACACTTGATAAACTAACTTAGAAGACGCTTTATCCTACTATTTTCACACTAATCTTATCACCGATAGTTCACGAACACTTCTAGATATTTCTCAAATTCTAGTCGTACGTTAAACTTGTGATATCTGTTGATTAATCTGATTCACGCGGGAACGTCTCACCAAGCAAGATGGCTACTACGAGAGAGAGAGAGAATTAAACAGGTTTTGTTTGAGATGATTCCTTCTGGTAAGTTAGGGTTTTAAGGGTATTGTTAAGGAAAACTTGCATGAGAGAGAGAGAGAGAGAGAGAGAGAGAGAGAGCATCTTTGCCAATCTAGTATAAAGTACATAGACAAATAAGCTTATTTGATTTAAACGATTTTCAGTTTGTCTTCAGAGATTAAACCTCTCTTTATTTACTTTTTTTTTTTTTTATTCTCTTGATGTTTTTACAAGTGACCGTTACTGGGATTCACTTTTTGGTTCCTTTGTGAATAAGGCCTAAATAAACTTAAGACCAATTTTCAGCCTTCTGTGAAATAAAGTTATTTTGCCGGCTTTGTCCGTCCGTCCGCCCTCAGATCTTGTAAACTACTGAGGCTAGAGAGCTGCAAAGTGGTACGTTGATCATCCACCCTCAAATCATAAAATATACCAAATTGCATCCCTCTAGCCTCAGTAGTTTTGATCTTATTCAAGGTTAAAGTTAGCCAAGATCGTACTTTTTGACAGAGCTATAGGCACCAACAACATGGCCACCGCGGGACCGTGGCTGACTTTCATGGGCCGCGGCTAATAGGTTTATGGGACGTGGCTGAGGCCACCACAGCGCCGGACAGATTACTCGATTGAGCCCGAGAAACTTCGGCACATTTCTTACGTTTTTCTTACTGTTTTTTACTCCTGTTTCCGATATTTTTTTGTCAGTACCTGAAACGAATCGTGGTAGCAGAAGACTCCATCGTTAGCAAATTGAAATATTATTATTATTATTATTTTATTATTATTATTATTATTATTATTATATTATTATTATTATTATTATTTTTATTATTATTATTATTATTTATCAATCTCCCGATTAAGAAGGTTGTTTGTAGCAGAAGGTACAATATACAACAGTAGGGTTCGTCTTCAGAACATATGTATTAATAATAATAATAATAATAATAATAATAATAATAATAATAATAATAATAATAATTAATAATAATAATAATAATAAATAATAATAATGAAGTGATGGACTCCTATGGAGGCAGGATGCAACCCGGAACCCCACACTATAAATACCACCCAGTCGAATTGGAGAACTGTGAAATAAACACTAAAAAATAAAATAAGCAACTATCCTAATTATATGTGGATTAGTAGGTTCAAGAATAACGATGAGAAAGGACCCTTTCTGTCATTGAAAGGAAAGCTAAACTAGCTTTAATGATTATTGAAACCCGTCTATGGAAATAAAACATATTTTTAAACGATGATTTTATCAATAAATCTAACTAATTTTATCAATGTTAATGTAAACATTTTGGGTAATGTATATGTGCATTTTTTTCTAAATTGTAAAGCATATTAACTTATAGAGAAGAATGTCCAGTAATTCAATCACATAAAATTCGGGAAGAGTGTCTATTGGACTCAAACTGAGGTAAGGAAAGGAACATATTATGATTTGGGCCAAAGGCCAAGCAATCCCTGGGACCTATATGATGAGGTCATCCAGTTCTAAAAGGGAAATTGACAGTAATAATGTTTGAAAGGTGTAACTGGAGGAAAACCTTTGACAGCTACACTATGAAACTACTGTCAGAAGAGACTGGAAAGTAGGATGGAAGAAAGAGAATGTGATCAGAGATACAGTAAAGGGAATGAGAGGTGTTATAGCAAAGAACCTCACGGAATGCCTTGATGGCTCCATCTACCCTCCTACGAGGGGTGAGTCGAACTGAAATCATCTCCCCGAGACATTACGACCTCGTTTGGACCTGATGAGAATTACCTCCAGTGGAAACGATGAGAATAAACTGCGAGAGAATTTTCCCACTGAATCAATTGAGAACTGAGGAAGACACGCTTGTCTAAGGCAGAGAAATGGCATCATCCCGTGGCGTAGAAATGAAACTTTGACCAAGAAATTCTCTCTTGAAACGTGTGGAAATGAAGGATCCACAAAAGGGAAATGAAAATTGAACACGAAACTTGGTAGAGGGACATGTATGGAAAAATACGAATTAATTACAAAAAAAATAGAATTATCCGTATCCTAATCCTATATGCAATATAAATACACATGCACTGACATGGTTTTGTTGGTCTGGTTGTATGGTGTTTTTACGTTGCATGGAACCAGTGGTTATTCAGCAACGGGTGACTTGGTTTTACATTGCCTTATTGATTAGGTGAGATATATATATATATATATATATATATATATATATATATATATATATATATATATATATATATATATATATATATATATATATATATATATATATATATACCAATATGTACTTTAGGACGTAGGTTTCTCTCAATCAATTATTCACCTTTTTCGATCAAAGCAATTGCTTTAGTGGCATCAGTGAGTTAACTGCAGGAATCTTCATGACTTCGGGAGTTTTTACCGACTCCCATGAGTAAGTTTCTGGTGTAAAATACGCAGCCTGCTGTCTTCCATTGATTGGTTTTTGCCACAAGAGCTGTTTCGCCACTGAGGGCCCATCATCGCAAATATGTACTATATAGCCAAACGTCGAAGAAAAGACCATCCGGAAAGAGCAAGAACCCGAGGTCTATGAGCGGGTACATTGACGATGTGTTCGTCATAGAAAAAGGAGTAGTAGCTTGAAACAGCTTTTGTGGCAAAATCCAATCAGTGGAAGGAAGAAGTCTGCGTATTTTTCCACCAGAATCTTCGACGTTATGAAGGTTCCTGCTTGAATCTCATCGATGCCACGGAAGCAGTTGCTTTTGACGAAATAATATATATATATATATATATATATATATATATATATATATATATATATAGTATATATAAAAGTCAATTTAAAAGGAGACCATACTTAAAACACACAGTAAGTTGAGTTAAAAACACAAGTTACATAAAATAAAACCATTATGAATTGAACATTAATCTACAATTTTGGTTTATTTATCATTTATTTATCTATTTTACATAAATCCTTATAGATTAATGTTAAATTTCGTAATGTGTTTTCATTTTATGTAAATTGTATTTTAACTTAATTTTTTGTGCGTTTTAATTATGGTCTCCTTTGACTTATTGACTTATAGATAACAATTATCTTTAACTAATTATATATATACAGGGTGTTTCGAAATTAGATCCCCCACCCCCTCTACAGCATAAATTAAAATTGATATGGAAAAAAATAGTAATTCAGAACAGGTGTTTATTTAAGTTTCTCTCTGATTATTTAATATTTTGTGTGGCCTCCATTTGCCTGTACCACAGCCTGCATTCTTCAGGGGTATGATTCAGCAAATCTAAAAAAGCTGAGACTCAAACTCCATTTCCCTGGGCACTTCGGTCACCTCTCTTTGCAGGTTGTTTGAGGCTTGGTATACCATCATAGTTCACTGTGTGTGCTTCAACACGATCCTTTAGGATACTACCAATGTTTTCACACACATTAAGGTCAGGGGAGCTACCTGGAAATTCACTTAATGAGAAGAAATCGATACCACTGTTTCGAAGCAGCTCCAGTGTCTGAAGAGCCTTGAAACATGGTGCCTTATCATGCAAAAATGTGACTTCTTTAACAGATAATACATTTTCAGGATCTTTGAGGAAAGGAAATACTCCACCAGTAAGCACAGTTTCTCTGAAGTATTTGCCATTTTATGACTGTCCTTTTTCTTTGATGATCTACATTAACCATTTGGCTGTGAAAAAGAGAAAAATTCCCAAACATTCAGAAAATCTCACAACTTGGCGATAGCGCACGCCATCACTGACATCATCAAAGTTTGCAGCCCAAATGATGTCATTTTTATGATTTGGCTTCCTGACTGTGTAAATGAAGAATTCATCTGATACGGCAACATGGAGAAAGTCAGCTTCATCCCAATCTTTAAGAAATGAACCACAAAACCATGCACGGTCTTCTCTCTGTTGCTGAGTGATGTCGGGCTTGCTGATAACATGAAATGGCTTGATACCAGATTTTTTTCAACTCACGATATACAGCACTATAACTTGTCATCTTTCCCCTTTTTGTTTCTAGTTCAAGCGCCAATTTATGTAGACTTTCTTGGTCTGCCCACTGCCTCAGCTATGATGTACTTCGACTCCTGAGAAAGGACTTCAGGCCTTCCAAGATTCTCACTCTTTTCGCGATGACCATCATATGGATTTTTGTTCCAGTTTCTTTTAACAAAGGATTCATCTCTTTTAATGTAATTAACTATCCAGGAACGTGAAATGAAGGCTGCACCAGCATCCCTGGCCTCTCAGAAGGTTAAAACCCGGATTCGGTCAATCCATCTGATTTCCTCCGAGTTGTTAGCCATGGCTGTATCTAACTCTGTCACTCAGTCTGAAAATGCAAGAAATGTAAAATGAAAAATAGCTTAATAGAAACTTAAGATAATGCACTTGGAGATAGGTTATAGCAGAAAACTTCATAACTTTCCATTTGTTTTGCAGAGGGGGCGGCGATCTATTTTCGAAACACCTGGTGTATATATATATATATATATATATATATATATATATATATATAATATATATATATGATATCATACTATATATATATATATATATATATATATATATATATATATATTTATTTATATATATATATATATATATATATATTTATATATATATATACAATATATATATATATATATATATATATATATATATATATATATATGTATATGTATATATATATAGATATATATATATATATATAATATAAATATAAATATATAATATATAATAATAATATAATAATCTCTTTCTCTCTCTCTCTCTCTCTTTTCCTCTGCCTCTCGTTATTTTCTCTTACCCTCTTCCCTTCCCAGTAATACCAACTCTCTGTCTGTCTGTCTTGCCTGTCTTTTTTCCTCTTTCTCTCCCTAACACCCGGTCTACCCTCTCTCATTTTCTCTCCCTCTCATTTTCTCTCTTGTCAACCCCCTTCTAAACCACCCTCTTTGATGTCATTGATGTTTACCCTATAGTATTCTTTTCCAAATGATAAGTCATATGTATATAGAAATTTGTAAAGTACCAAAGTCTACGGGCATAACCAGCCCGTTTCACGGGCAGAGCCAGCTCTGTTTCGCGGAATCCCTTCTCACCCTTCGGAGGGGGAGAAGTAGAAATTTTGGGGACTCCGGGCTCCCGGGGGTTTCCGGGCTCCCGAACATAGGTCTCGACCTTCCCGGGGTGGAAACCCATCTCCGTTCCGAATCTCAGTCCCGTATGTATGTATGATTGGTATGGGCCAGGCGCCCACACCAATCATACATACATACATAAAAACATACAAACACACATTGCCAAATATATGAATAGATATATATATATATATATATATATATACATACGTATATATATATATATATATATATATATATATATATATATATATATATATACATACTATATATATATATATATATATATATATATATATTATATATATATATATATATATATATATATATATATATATATATATATATATGTATATATATATATATATATATACTATATATATATATATATATATATATATATATGTATGTATATATATATATATATATATATATATATATATATATATATATATATATATATATATATATATATATATATATGAGTGTTTGTTTATTTATTTTGAAAGTGTCATTGTGCTTTTGTAGCTTTGCTTTTACTGTTGATCTCTTATTTATTTAGTTAGCATCTAACTTTTATGTAAAATTCGAATTTCACTGATATAATGATAATTAATTTATGTAAATTTTTTTAAAAAAGTATAATTTAATTTACTACTGTGCCCCAGTTTTAGATCTGATTTAAATGTTATAGAATTTTAAGAATTTTTCCTGTTTTTAGCCCTGCAGATGGGATTTGTGTCCCGAAACGTAGGCGTTGGATGAAAATAAAGTTTTAACGAAAAATGCTGAAATTTCTGCTGGCCATACTCTTTTTATTATATTTATACGGAGGCATAACATCAAACCTGGATGCCTTAAAGCATTTATCAGAGTTAGGAAACAAATAAAAAAAAACAGATACGCTGCCATAATCCCGGAACGAAACGAAAGATAATAATCAAATACGCGAAAACCCCGGTATCTCACGAGGTCCTTTGAACGTCCAGGAAAATAACGGCCGAAAAAAATTAAAAAATGAAAAAATTCCATCAGTTCCCGATATTTTATTGTAAATTGTTGTCGAAGTTGAACGCGCGATTTAGTCGAACGAAACCAATTAAACCCATCCAATGTGAAATGTCACGACTAGGCAAAATGTGTTAATATAATGCAGTTGGGGTCGTTCTTTCCAATGTATAGGTTATGAGTAATATTTTAGGTTCGTTTTTATTTCCATCGGGACCTTTTTTTATTTACGCCTGGAATGTCTGAATTCGAGGCAGTATATTGAATTGCAAAACTGACCTTAATTATATTACAGCATGATAACAGATAGTAAAATCTGTCAGCATTATTATTATTATTATTATTATTATTATTATTATTATTATTATCATTATTATTATTATTATTATTATTATTATTATTATTATTATTATTAGTCTGGAAAAACTCTATCGCGAGAGTATATATAATGTCATAAGGGGTCCAAAGTAATAAAAAAGATAAAGAACTATAATTTTTTTTTATTATTGTGGACCCCTCAGATATTATTATTATTATTATTATTATTATTATTATTATTATTATTATTATTATTATTATTATTATTATATTATTGTGGAAACACTCTCCATTACGAGAGTATTATAATGTTCTAAGGGGGTCCAAAGTAATAAAAAAATTTAAAAACTATTAAAAATTTTTTATTATTATTATGGACCCCATAGAACATTATTATATTATTATTTTTTTTTTTTTTTTTTTTTTTTTTTTTTTTGCTCTATCACAGTCCTCCAATTCGACTGGGTGGTATTTATAGTGTGGTGTTTCGGGTTTGCATCCTGCCTCCTTAGGAGTCCATCACTTTTCTTACTATGTGTGCCGTTTCTAGGATCACACTCTCTGCATGAGTCCTGGAGCTACTTCAGCCTCTCAGTTTTTTCTAGATTCCTTTTCGGGGATCTTGGGATTGTGCCTAGTGCTCCTATGATTATGGGTACGATTTCCACTGGCATATCCCATATCCTTCTTATTTCTATTTTCAGATCTTGATACTTATCCATTTTTCCCTCTCTTCTCTTCAACTCTGGTGTCCCATGGTATTGCGACATCAATGAGTGATACTTTCTTCTTGACTTTGTCAATCAACGTCACGTCTGGTCTGTTTGCACGTATCACCCTATCCGTTCTGATACCATAGTCCCAGAGGATCTTTGCCTGATCGTTTTCTATCACTCCTTCAGGTTGGTGCTCGTACCACTTATTACTGCAAAGGTAGCTGATGTTTCTTGCACAGGCTCCAGTGGAGGGCTTTTGCCACTGAATCATGCCTCTTTTTGTACTGGTTCTGTGCAAGTGCCGGGCATTCGCTTGCTATGTGGTTTATGGTTTCATTTTTCGTATTGCACTTCCTACATATGGGAGAGATGTTATTTCCGTCTATCGTTCTTTGAACATTATATGGTTCTTAGGGCCTGATCTTGTGCCGCTGTTATCATTCCTTCAGTTTCCTTCATTAGCTCTCCCCTCTGTAGCCATTGCCATGTGTCATCCGTGGCTAGTTCTTTAGTCTGTCTCATGTATTGTCCGTGCATTGGTTTGTTGTACCAGTCCTCTGTTCTGTCTGTCATTCTCCTGTCTCTGTATATTTGTGGGTCTTCGTCTACTTTTATTAGTCCTTCTTCCCATGCACTCTTTAGCCACTCGTCTTCACTGGTTTTCAGATATTGCCCCAGTGCTGCTGTTCTCGATGTTGACGCAGTCCTCTATACTTAGTAGTCCTCTCCCTCCTTCCTTTCTTGTATGCATAGTCTGTCCGTATCTGCTCTTGGTGTAGTGCTTTGTGTATTGTCATATGTTTCCTGGTTTCTGATCTATGCGTGGAGTTCTGCCTTCGTCCATTCTACTATTCCTGCGCTGTATCTGATTACTGGCACTGCCCATGTGTTTATGGCTTTTATCATATGTTCCGGCGTTGAGTTTTGACTTGAGTATCGCCTTGAGTCTCTGCATATATTCTTTCCTGATCGTGTCCTTCATCTCTTGGTGTTTTATATCCCCTCCTTCCATTATTCCCAAGGTATTTGTATCCTGTCTCATCTATGTGTTTGATGTTGCTCCATCTGGTAGCTTTGATCCCTTCGTTCTCGTTACATTGCCTTTTTGTTATGTTAACTAGGGCGCATTTTTCTATTCCAAACTCCATCCTGATGTCCCCAGATACAATCCTTACAGTCTGGATTAGGGTATCATTATTATTATTATTATTATTATTATTATTATTATTATTATTATTATTATTATTATTATTATTATTATTATTATTATTGTTGTTGTTGTTGTTGTTCAGAACATGAACCCTATTCGTATGGAACAAGCCCACAGGTACCAGTAATTTAAGTTTCCAAAGAATATCATGTCCATTACACAGAAGGAACATAAGATAAAAAGAAAGTACAGAAAGAAGCGATTGATGAATAATAAAGGAGAAAAATAGCAACAAATAAATAGATAAAAACGTAAGTAACATATAAAATGCAAGGAGAATTACTTCAGAGTAGTGAGGCATTGGATCCTCGCTTGAGATTTTGAGGTTTTCAGCTGCACGACGTCATCTGGGAGTCTGTTCCAGTCCAACGTTGTGAGGGAATCCAGGACCTCTGGAACTGAGAAGTTCGACAGCGAGGCACATTACATATTGCCGCTGCTCTTCAGCCAATCTGGTCGCTCCTGGCAGGTAAATTGATCAGGGATCAATTGAGAATGTGACAGACCTCTGCTAAAATACTATTCGTGATAAACTGACGAACAAGAGACACCACCAAGTCATAACTACGAATGTTAGGAAACAGAAACCTACCACCGAGACAAATCTCTGGCAAAAGCAGAGAGGGAAATTGAGATTTAACATATATCAAAAGTGCAACGGGAGGGAGACCTCAAAGCAGTTGCACTATGATACAATCGCCAGGAGAGGTCTGTAGAAAAGTGAGATGGAAGAAAGAGAATATGAGCGGTGGTACAGAAGAAGGACTGAAAAGGGTTTTGCAGCGAAGAGCCTTAAAGGGGAGAGGAGAGATAACGATTATGACTTATGATGACAATAGATATTAAACGGACGATAAAGCTAACGATGGTAAGGGGAGAAAAAGGATAGAGGGGAGAGGAGATGGGACTTGGGGAGAAAATTGCAGATAAATAAACAGAGAGGGTCAGTCAACATGAGATTCTACTAAGTATGAATGAGTTTATTATACAAAGAGGGTTAGACCAACCACTTTAGACTTCAACTTATAAAAGTATTTGTATCAAAAGTAAACGAAAAGTGAACACAGAGCACGACTACAACTTATAAAAGTAGTATCACTTATAAAAGTACTTGTATCAGAACCAAACGATAAGTGAACAGAAAGAACGACGTCAACTTATAAAAGTACTTGCATCAAAAGTAAACGATAAATGCATCAACAAAATGAAGAAGGTTAAACCCTCATATGTTGCAAAATTGTTCCTTTGGTTTCATATACATAAAAGAACATCTAAGGGATCTTTCTGGTGGCATAAAAACAGTGTAAAAGAAATTCAGTTTTTACTTCAGCTCCTTAACCAGACGTTTCAGAGTAGCAGTGTCTCGGGAAACCTTTTATTCCTAACAACAATATAACGCGACTTTGTAAGCACACTAATCTCTCTTCTTATTCTTTGAGTAACCAATACTCACGATGTATTTTCCTTCGATGAGAGAGAGAGAGAGAGATTTATCATATCTCCTATTTTTTTTTTCTCCCAGTTTATTCCCAACGGCGGGTTGGGATATATATATATATATATATATATATTATATATATATATATATATATATATATATATATATATATATATATATATATATAACATTCATTGAATAGAATGGCTTTCTCACTGTTAACCAGCTTTTTTGAAATTGCTTCATATTTTCTAATTATTTTCTTTACTTCATTGTTCAGGTTACTAATGGACACATAATGGGGTCTTCCCATTTACTCCAGTATTTTTACACGCGACAGCTGTTTCGTCAACCTATACGTATTGACGTTTTCAAGCGTACTGATACAAATATGAGCTACATGCGTTTTGTGACGTCATGAGGACGGAAAGGTAGTACAATTGCCAGATACCTAGTTTTAAGTATTTACAAAGACTATAGTGAAACATAAAATAAGACAAATAAATAAAATATGTTAACAACAGAAATTAAATAAAAAAGTTGAAAGTAAGTTATTATGTGCACATTATACATATATGTCTAATTCACTGAAAGTCAGTGTGCGCTCCTGTCCGCGTGTGGGGGCTTTGTCCCACGCGGTTGAAGGACTGCCTCCTACACGAGGGCAAGGATCGGTCTGCCTCACGTTGGATGTTAAGGCTGGGACGTTGCATTGCGATGCTGACTGCTTCTGATATCAATAAACGATTGTAGTTGCCTTCCTTGTGTATTATTTGGTGTTTGTGAGAAGTTCTTGTAATGATGGTTTTTTTTATTGTGGGTATCCACAAAGTGCTGATGAATGGCTCTTGGTTTCTGTGGGCCTGCATGCGACGTTTGAGTGTGGTGGTTGTGTGTCCGATATAGCATTTTTGGGGGACTGACATTGCTCGTCAGCACAGACAAACTTGTATACTATATCAGATTTAACCTCTTTCTCCGTCGATGGGGCCGTACTATTTTTCATTACCAAAGAGGCCGTAAGGTTTGGTTTGCAGTAAATCCTTGCTGTTATTTTGTTATATGGCGCTAGGGGGGTGGTTCCTCTTCGCAGTATACCAAGGATGGCTTTCCTTTCATCTTCGTGGTGTTTGTTGTATGGTATCTGATGGTATATCACTATTTCTTTGTCTTTGTCTTGTGTGTTGTTCCTCGGGGTCGGATTATGGAAAGCCTCTAATCTCTTTTTGACAACTTGCTGGATCATGTCATCTGGATATCCGTTATTTGTGAGCAGCTGTTGAACTCTGTTGATCTCTTCGTTAGTCGCTTTCCACGTGGAACAGTGTGTTATGGCGCGTTTTATGTATGCATTTACCACAGATCGTTTATATGCATCAGGGCATTCTCCTCTAGCATTTAAACATCTTCCAGCGTCTGTCTTTTTAGTGTATACGGTGGTATTGTATTTGTTGTTCTTTTGGGTCACAAGTACGTCCAAGAAAGGGAGCATCTTCTCATAACTTTCTTTCTACCGTAAAATTTAATGTAGAATTTGCTTGGAGTTTATTTACTAATTCGTCTATGTTATTGTCGCCCTTTGTTGTGATAAAGATATCATCAATATATCTCCCATAGATTCTGGGGTTTTGGGTGTTTTCTTCAAATGTTACCTCTTCTGTGTGCCATGTATGCGTTTGCGAAAAGAACCCCGAGGGGGGAACCCATTGCCACGCCGTCCTTTTGTCGATATATTTCGCCCCTATGTGAGAGGAATGGGGCTTCCTTTGTACATGCTTCCAGCATCTCTTTTAAGATTTTTTCGGGGATCGGTAATGGTGGTTTCTCAGAGCGGTATATCTTGTCCATGATGATTTGTATTGTTTCATCCACTGGTACGTTAGTAAATAAACTTTCAACGTCCAGGGATGCTATGTCTTCGTCGGGTGCGGTGTCTTGCAGTAGGTCGATGAATTCCGTCGATGATTTTAGCGAGAACGTTGAGGGAATGTACGGCGTTATAATTTCATTCAATTTCTTAGCCACTTTATACATAGGAGATGTCATTTGGGATATAATGGGCCGTAGCGGGTTTCCCTGTTTGTGAATCTTGACTGTGCCGTAGCAGTATCCGGGCGCAAAGTCTCGATGATTTTTGGAAAGCTTACTGTTCTCTGCTCTTTGTTCGCTTTTTCTGTTAGTCTCATCATTTTCTTTTTGAGGTCATTTGTTGGGTCTTTTTTTAAGTGGCTGAAACTTATTATTATCACTTAGTATATTATCCATTTTGGTGTCGTATTCATCTCTATTCATTATGACGTACACTGCGGTTTTATCTCCTTTGCGTATTATTATGGTTCGTTTTCTCTCAGTTCTTTTGCTGCTTTTTTTAACTGTGGACTGACTATGCGACTAAAGTAGTTACCACGTGTTCTATTGGCCTCACCCAGTAATTCAGCGATGCACTCTGTTTAAGTTCGATTTTGCGTTCTTCTTTCAGTCGCAGTAGTTTATCGATTAATACTTCTGTATTAATCCTCTTGGATTCAGGGTGTGGTTTTCGTATGTAATGGCAGTTCAGGCCTAGATTTAGTAACTGCTTTTGGTGTTCACTCAACTCTATTCCTGATAGGTTAATATACCCGGCTTTTTTCTCTTTGTTTCTGTCACTGGTCCACCGTTTAATATCAGAAGCTTTTTGCTATGCCTTGCACTGACTATTTTCGAATGCTTTTCTATTTCTCTTTCCACTTGTTGTTGCACAGCACATTGGGTCTCTGTGGTAGTACTATTACAGAATTCACTCCACTTTGTTGCTCTTTCTTCTTGCAGTTTGGTGATCTTTTCTGCTGATTCTTCCATTCGTCGTCGGAGGCATTTTTCCACCTCGTTCCAACTCGACCGTGCCCGGCCATTATATTTAATACTTCTAGGGCACAATTTTTCACGGATACAACATTCATTGAATAGAATGGCTTTCTCACTGTTAACCAGCTTTTTTGAAATTGCTTCATATTTTCTAATTATTTTCTTTACTTCATTGTTCAGGTTACTAATGGACACATAATGGGGTTCTTCCATTTACTCCAGTATTTTTACACGCGACAGCTGTTTCGTCAACCTATACGTATTGACGTTTTCAAGCGTACTGATACAAATATGAGCCTACATGCGTTTTGTGACGTGCAACAACAAGTGGAAAGAGAAATAGAAAAGCATTCGAAAATAGTCAGTGCAAGGCATAGCAAAAAGCTTCTGATATTAAACGGTGGACCAGTGAGAAACAAAGAGAAGCCGAGTATATAACCTATCATGAATAGAGTTGAGTGAACACCAAAAGCAGTTACTAAATCTAGGCCTGAACTGCCATTACATACGAAAACCACACCCTGAATCCAAGAGGATTAATACAGAAGTATTAATCGATAAACTACTGCGACTGAAAGAAGAACGCAAAATCGAACTTAAACAAGAGTGCATCGCTGAATTACTGGGTGAGGCCAATAGAACACGTGGTAACTACTTTAGTCGCATAGTCAGTCCACAGTTAAAAAAAGCAGCAAAAGAACTGAGAGAAAACGAAACCATAATAATACGCAAAGGAGATAAAACCGCAGTGTACGTCATAATGAATAGAGATGAATACGACACCAAAATGGATAATATACTAAGTGATAATAATAAGTTTCAGCCACTTAAAAAAGACCCAACAAATGACCTCAAAAAGAAAATGATGAGACTAACAGAAAAAGCGAACAAAGAGCAGAGAACAGTAAGCTTTCCAAAAATCATCGGAGACTTTGCGCCCGGATACTGCTACGGCACAGTCAAGATTCACAAACAGGGAAACCCGCTACGGCCCATTATATCCCAAATGACATCTCCTCCAGTATGTATAAAGTGGCTAAGAAATTGAATGAAATTATAACGCCGTACATTCCCTCAACGTTCTCGCTAAAATCATCGACGGAATTCATCGACCTACTGCAAGACACCGCACCCGACGAAGACATAGCATCCCTGGACGTTGAAAGTTTATTTACTAACGTACCAGTGGATGAAACAATACAAATCATCATGGACAAGATTATACCGCTCTGAGAAACCACCATTACGATCCCCGAAAAAATCTTAAAAGAGATGCTGGAAGCATGTACAAAGGAAGCCCCATTCCTCTCACATAGGGGCGAAATATATCGACAAAAGGACGGCGTGGCAATGGGTTCCCCCCTCGGGGTCTTTTCGCAAACGCATACATGGCACACACAGAAGAGGTCACATTTGAAGAACACCCAAAACCCAGAATCTATGGGAGATATATTGATGCTATCTTTATCACAACAAAGGGCGACAATAACATAGAAGAATTAGTAAATAAACTCCAAGCAAATTCTACATTAAATTTTACGGTAGAAAGAAGTGATGAGAAGATGCTCCCTTTCTTGGACGTACTTGTGACCCAAAAGAACAACAAATACAATACCACCGTATACACTAAAAAGACAGACGCTGGAAGATGTTTAAATGCTAGAGGAGAAATGCCCTGATGCATATAAACGATCTGTGGTAAATGCATACATAAAAAAACGCGCCATAACACACTGTTCCACGTGGAAAGCGACTAACGAAGAGATCAACAGAGTTCAACAGCTGCTCACAAATAACGGATATCCAGATGACATGATCAGCAAGTTGTCAAAAAGAGATTAGAGGCTTTCCATAATCCGACCCCGAGGAACAACACAACAAGACAAAGACAAAGAAATAGTGATATACCATCAGATACCATACAACAACACCACGAAGATGAAAGGAAAGCCATCCTTGGTATACTGCGAAGAGGAACCACCCCCTAGCGCCATATAACAAAATAACAGCAAGGATTTACTGCAAACCAAACCTTACGGCCTCTTTGGTAATGAAAATAGTACGGCCCCATCGACGGAGAAAGAGGTTAAATCTGATATAGTTAATACAAGTTTGTCTGTGCTGACGAGCAATGTCAGTCCCCCCAAAAATGCTATATCGGACACACAACCACCACACTCAAACGTCGCATGCAGGCCCACAGAAACCAAGGAGCCATTCATCAGCACTTTGTGGATACCCACAATAAAAAAACCATCATTACAAGAACTTCTCACAAACACCAAAATAATACACAAGGAAGGCAACTACAATCGTTTATTGATATCAGAACAGTCAGCATCGCAATGCAACGTCCCAGCCTTAACATCCAACGTGAGGCAGACCGATCCTTGCCCTCGTGTAGGAGGCAGTCCTTCAACCGCGTGGGACAAAGCCCCCACACGCGGACAGGAGCGCACACTGACTTTCAGTGAATTAGACATATATGTAATTAATATAATTTATGTATAATGTGCACATAATAACTTACTTTCAACTTTTTTATTTAATTTCTGTTGTTAACATATTTTATTTATTTGTCTTATTTTATGTTTCACTATAGTCTTTTGTAAATACTTAAAACTAGGTATCTGGCAATTGTACTACCTTTCCGTCCTCATGACGTCACAAAACGCATGTAGGCTCATATTTGTATCAGTACGCTTGAAAACGTCAATACGTATAGGTTGACGAAACAGCTGTCGCGTGTAAAAATACTGGAGTAAATGGAAGAACCCCATTATGTGTCCATTAGTAACCTGAACAATGAAGTAAAGAAAATAATTAGAAAATATGAAGCAATTTCAAAAAAGCTGGTTAACAGTGAGAAAGCCATTCTATTCAATGAATGTTGTATCCGTGAAAAATTGTGCCCTAGAAGTATTAAATATATATATATATATATATATATATATATATATATATATATATATATATATATATATATATATATATATATATATATATATAATCCTCACCTGATTCTCGAAGGAGATAAGAAGACAGGAGACGAAGCGGAACAAACCTACTCTTCTCTGGTCGTCCCACTTCGAAGGAAATAAGACATTACAGGAAATATCACCAGAAAATCATTTCGTCGACGTAACGGAGAAATGATGAAATGACGTTTTCATGATGAAATGCCTCAGAAAACAAAGGAAACCTTCATTACAATAATGAATGCCTTTTGAAATAAAAGGAGACAGTCTTTACTCGTAATGTCAACGAGAAGTTGGAAGAATAAATGACAATTCACAAGAAATAATGTGATGTAAATCTCACTCTGAAGAATAGATTGATTTTAATCCTCAAACATTCTCGAAGTTGTATGCATATATACTATAGTAGATTCACAATAACCGTGCATTTGGTGTCTAGGTCAGTCCCTTACGACGCTCCTGACTGGCTGTTGATAAGCCAATCACAGGGCTGGAAACTCTGTCTCTCTCGCGAGTTCACATGGGTAGGATGTATGTTCCAACTCTCCTGAGGGATACGTTTGAAAGACCTATCCCTCAGGAGAGGTAGAATATACGCCCTGCCTATGTAAACTCTCGAGAGAGACTGAGAGTTTCCAGCCCTGTGATTGGCTTATCAACAGCCACTCAGGATCGTCGTAAGGGACGGGCCTAGACATCAAATGAACGGTTGATGTGAATCTACTATAGCCTAAAGGCGTTTTTTTTTTCCAGTGGATCTCCAATCGAACATGGAATTTTGAGTCGAATATCATTTCCTAAATGCACTCTCATGGACTGTACGTTGCTTGGCTCTCATATGCATCATCACATTGGTAATCAAATAATTGTTACATGACATGGCAGTGTTGAGGAATGCACTGGGTATCTGAACAGGAATTTTGGTTGAAGTTTCTTATTCATCTTTATATATCGAAAAACGCAATACACAAGAAATCACGCACGTGTACACACGTATATATATATATATATATATATATATATATATATATATATATATATATGTGTGTGTGTGTGTGTGTGTGTGTGTGTGTGTGTGTGTGTGTGTGTGTGTGTTGACACGATAAATGGAGAGGATTATGAAACGATGAGGGGGAGAAAGTAAAGACGCGGATAATGTTACCGAGAAGAGGATTAAAAGAGAGAAAGAGACAGAGAGACGAAAGATAAATGGGAAGTGTCAATGAGGTGTTAAGGTTATAGACATGCTTGCTAGGAAGGTTAACGAGAGAGAGAGAGAGAGAGAGAGAGAGAGAGAGAGAGAGAGAGAGAGAGAGAGAGAGAGAATGACTGCCATTGTAAGACATTTTTTTAAGGTTAATTGTGAATTAGTAGTTTGCTTTGCTGTTTTGTGCCCAAGCTGAGAGAGAGAGAGAGAGAGAGAGAGAGAGAGAGAGAGAGAGAGAGAGAGAGAGAGAGAGAGAGAGAGATACTCTTCTTGGACGACGTTTCCCGAAGACTAACTGTTAATGTTTTATTTGTCCCGTCTTTTGTGAGTAAAGCCTTTTGCAAAGAATGAGTTGGTAAGCCTTTTCTGAGAGTTGTATTGTTGGCGCAGAATATATCTTAACAGAGCAGTTATGTCTTTCTTGGAAATAGGCCCCTTTAATGTTAAGAAAAGGTTAATCAAGCTTTTTCATGAATTCTACCCACAATAAACATTCGTGAGGTAATTAAGCCAAAATGCACATTGCAAAAATTCTTCAGGCTCAAGGATGTGATAACACAAGAGCTGCAGTCATCTATTGTGTATAAGTATACAAATGTCATTGCTGTAGTGCAATGCACAGTCACTCATATAAGTTCATGGATGTCCGGGTGTTTGAGAGAGATTTCCATTTCACCCCTTTCTGGATGACAGGTGTCTGGGAGTGGGAAACTGGCCAAACGTTCAACTACCTAACTCTGCTGTAGTAGAAAGTTCCGGTGTCACTATACAGACCCGTTGTCCAGAAAGGGGTTGGATGGAATTTAGCTTTAGGCCCGGAGACATCCATGAACTTATACGAGTGACTATACAAAGCAGCAGTTTAAAGGGTTCGTATCTTCGAATATCTCGGAAGATCTGAAAGGACGAATAGGCCATTGAGCAAACCACCATTTAGTGCTATTCGTCAACACTGAAGAATATGACCATCCTATGAATCTAGATTCTTTGTCAGTCCTTACTTGAAGAACCAACGAAATGGAGTTCGGAGTGATGAGTCTCTATATACCCTAAGAGCTAAACCCTCTCTTTGTAATAATGAAAGGTCTGTTGAATGGCTGTGTTTATACTTTTTTCCTGCTTTCTTTGATAACAAACGTTGAGAATTTCTCTATATTTCGGCATTTTGTTGCGTGTTTAAGTCATTGTGTCTTGTAATCGTGTAATTTTATTCTTTTTATTACTTCATTGATTTTAAATGTAACTTATATTTCATTATTACTTCATTGATTTCAGATGTATATTATATTTCCTTATTATAGATTGCCTGATAATGGAAGAATGTAAATCTCCGAAACTAATCATAACTAATAAAGATGCTCTTCATTCAAGCCTTGGTTTTATTATATATATATCTATATATATATATATATATATATAAAACCCCTTACAATTGGCTCTCTTTTCAGAGTAAAAGACCGACTCTGCCCTTTGATGACGTCTAATGTGGTATATAAGTATACTTGTCCCAGATATGATATGGGAAATTATGTGGGATCCACGAAGCGTCTTCTTAGGGTACGAGTCGATTCTCATTGGTAGGGGGGGGGGGGGGGGGGTGGGTTAGGGTTTAGTCCTAGAACTGGATGTCGCCTGTCCAACCCAGATGCATCCAACATAAGAAATCATTCTTTACAATGTAAAACTAACATCCAATACAAAAATTTCTCTATAATTGGACAGGTCAACAACCCTAAAGACCTATTTATTTTAGAGACGTTGAAAATTAAACAACTTGTTCCTGTTTTAAATACCCAGTCCTCAGCTGTTCAACTTTTTTTATCCTGACTTTGTTGTTGTTCTTATAACTTCTTATTGTTTACTTTTCGTTTCTGCCCTCAGTTTTACTCTTGACTTTGCTCTGGCAGTTTAGTTCCACTCCTTTAGTTATTTATTATTTTCATTATTATTATTCTATTATATATTTTTAATCAATCCTTGTATATTAATGTTCAATTCCATGTTTTTTTTTGTAACTTGTGTTTTAACTTAACTTATTGTGTTTTAAATATGGTCTGCTTTTAAATTGACTTATAGATAACTATTTTTTTTTATTTTATAATTTTTTCAAAAAGTTTTAAAAATATTTTTATTTACCTCTATTGTAGAATTCCTTGAGGATGCAATAATGTATGGCGAAACGTCGGAATAAATATAAAAAAATGCCAAAATTCCTGTGTGTTCCTGCCTGCCTTCATCTACTTAGTGTGACTGTGCCGAGTGGCCTCCTGCGGATTTTGGCTAATATATATATATATATATATATATATATATATATATATATATATAATATATATATATGTATATATATATGTGACGGTACTGACTTTTCTGCGCACAGATTCTAAGGTAACGTGTGCCGACACTGGAGGCTATACTTTGGAGAACTAGGCTTATATAAATTCTTCTTGTCTTGCTCATGTTCTTAATCTGGGATTCGTTAAAAGGGTTCAAATTTTGGATGAGAAATTAAATTGATATATCAATACAAATTACGTTTTATTCTTCGTTAGGGATTCTTACAAATGGTTTTTCCACCTTCTGAGTTACTGGGCTCTTGGACTGATAAAACTTAATTGGCACTTGTTGCAATTACGAGTCTATAGGCACGAGGGAAATTTACTGAGTATTGATTGTCACTTTCACTGTCTTTGATGCTTCGCACACCACACTTTTGCACCTGTTCTTCTTCTGGGGATTCTTCTGTCTTTCTCTCTCTTCTCTGCCTGTTGCTGCGCCACTGGTTCTCCTCGTTCCCCTCTTTGTCGTTATCTTCTCTCGACTTCTCTGTTCCCCTTTTTTCTCTGCTCTCTCTCTCTCTGTCTGACCTTTTTGTTGGGTTGAAATCTCCTTAGCACCGCCTTTGGTTGTTTTTCGGATACTGACTGGGGGTGTGGCATTTTCTGAAAGACTTTTTGTGTCTTAGTGGCTTCAGACATTATACAAGACCGCCTTCCTGTCAGGTCTTCTACAGTAATTCGTAGGCTTTGAATTTGTATACGCCTCCTTCTTCATGTCCTGGCTTCTTAGGGGCGTATCCTTTTAGTAACCTCATAGTTCATTCGTTGATACACATTTCTGGGGTATCCCACTGATCTGGCTCTGCTTCTTGATTCGTCGAAGTCTATAGGTCTATCTAGAAAGGGTGGAGTTCTGAAGAATTCGGCACTCCCCTCCTTTGAACAACGGGTCATAGAATTCCTTTTTAACGTATGCCAGATGGCTCTCTCCGACCTGTTCACGAAGGGAACGGCGATTAGTCATAGGCGCTAATGAGAGTAGTTTCCAATTTCTCGAATATGCCTGGGCGATATCCCTCGTCGGCTATAATCTCTGTTGGTCACTAATCGCTGGTACGGACAGAGGCTTTTTGGGGGAGATGAAAACCAGATGTCTAATGGCTAAAGCCTAATGTTTTGAGTAACAAAATCCCTTCGCTAAGAAAAGTCATTATCTTATTCCCTTTTCCTTGTGAAAATCTTTTTCTTCTCTTATTATCCGTTTCGTGCCTTTTTCTTAAGTATTATTAAGTTATTGCCTTTTGGAATAACGACACTGTGCCACACTATTACAGTCTCGGCCCGCTACCTCGCTGACTCCGACAGCGTTATCTAAGCTGAAGCAAATATTATACCTACAAGAGGACTCCTAACTTATGCTTCTTGGAAATCATATTGAAACTTTAACTCAAAAACATCCTAGGTGAATGTAAACATGAGCAAATCCTTGATTAAGTAACGTTAAGGGCCAACAATCAAAATTGAATGTAAACATGGGTAAATTCTTGAGTAGTAACGTGCAGAGAAAACATTAAAACTGAATATGAATATGAACAAATACTTGATTAAGTAATATTAAAAGAATCATCAAAGTGAATTCAAATATGAGTAAATCACATTAAGAACATGAATTGAATGCAAACAAAAATAAATCACCAAAAAACAAGAAAACTGAAAGTTAAACATACATAAGCCCTTAAGTCATAAGTTATATAAATGCATGGTAGAAGCAAAAAATAATGGTAAACTATCCAAGTTCACAGTACATGATTGGTTCAGTCCTCAGTCCTATTCTATCTAGGTGGATATCGTCTTTCTTTATGGAAAATAAATTTCGTTTTTCGTTGACGACACTTGATGGCTTCTTGTTTGCTGCGACCTGCTACTTGGAGACAAGTCCTTGGAGAAAATATCCTTGTGTATTTGTATGCAATAACAAGTGTGTCCTTGACTTCCTACTGAGATTGTGTATTGTGTTTATGCAAAATTTCATTGGACATTCTTACTGTAATTTCTGAGTAACCTTGTACATTAAACAATATAACTTCACTGCTTGATACTAAAACAAAATTGGCACTCGGTTAAAGGAACATGGTTAGTGGGTTGAATACTTGTAGGTTTCTTCTACTGTGACAACAATTAGTAAGCTTTCACCAATCAATATCTTGTTAGTAAGTTTTCAACAACTACTATCTTGTTAATGAGTCTTCATCAATTAACTTCTTGTTAGTAAGTTTTTTCATCAATCAACATCTAATGGATTTGAACAAAGTAAGTGTATTAATTACCCCTTCAAAATCTTAATCATTTCTGAAACGAATTCTCTTATCTTAAAATTTCTTAATATCTATCTTTAACCCTTCTTATTTATTCTTTTACTTCTAAGAATGTTCTTATGGAACGATTAAACTTAATATACGTCTTGAAATTCTTATACTACGCATTGAATCGTTTCTTACATACCCAAATATTTCCCTTCAAGTCAAAATAAATTTGAAGTTAAGTGCACTTAACCCAAAAAAATTGCTACAAACCAACTAATTAAAGTAAGAATTGCAACAATAAAAAGATTATTCCTAAGTCGACCGATGAGGTAAAACTTAGCAATAACGAAATCAAATAAATACATGAGAATAATGGGATGATTAATGGGTTTGTTCTTCTGTTTCACTGAAAAGTGACTCTTCTATTTCTTCTTGAGGTTATATCTAATTCCGTTCTTTCTGGAATGTCTTCTGACGTCTCTGTCATTTCGGATTCTTCGACTTCTTTGGTTCTCTTGACCTTGTCCTTGTTTATCCAAAATTCTTCTTCTTCTAATGATTCAGCATATGTGGAAGGCATTTGGTTATTCATTTTCTTAACCTTTATCTTAGTTTCTTGTACGTCTACGACCTTGTATGGTCCTGTGAATTTTGTGGCTAACTTATAATTAAAATAACCACTCCTTACTTCCTTCTTAACATATAGACTTCATCTCCTTTTTCTTGTAGTTCCTACAGGCCGTAAATCCTTCTTGATGCTTCTCTATCATGTTCTGCTGGGCTTCTTCTAAATTCTTGTGCAATTGCTTGTGGATTACTTTAAAGTTTCCGATTCTTATCTTCATGATATCTTCAGAGTAATTAGGCTGTATTGGCTGATTCAGCCATGCATAAGGTAATCTGGGTTCATATCCCATCAAAGCTTTTATGGGAGTTGCTCGAGTACTCGTATGATGCCTTGCATTTAATGATAATTGGACTAAAGGTAAATTGACGTCCCAGTCAGGATCCTGTCTACTGTGATGTAATACGTCTAAAACTTTCCTGTTATTCCTTTCTACCAAGCCATTACTAGCTGGGTGATACGGCTGTATCGCTACCTTTTCTACCTTAAAGGCGTTACAAATTTCTTGAACTAACGAGTTGTTGAACTCGGTCCCATTATCAGAAATAATGAGCTGTGGGGCAGAATATCTGCAAAATATCTTTTACTAGTTAGTGGTACCAACTCTGTATATCTCGTGAGCGCGTCGATACATACTAGTATATTCTTATTCCCTTTACTCGTGGTATGAAGATTAGTGATAAGATCAATAGATACTCTTTCGAAAGGAGTCTGTGGGATAGGATATTTCCCTAGTGGTACTTCCTTGTGTTCTTCCTTTGTAGCTGTTGCATGTATTGCAGCTCTTCACATAATTACTAACATCCTTGTGAATTCCCTTCCAATGGAAAGTTCTTTGGATTAATCTAATTGTCTCATCCCTTCCTGGGTGAGCTCTCATGTCATCATCGTGCATTAGCTCAATGACCTTTTTGTTTTTAGGACTCTTAGGTACCTAACCTTTTGTGCAGTACACCTAGAAATTGACCAAATGGGTCATATTCGTGACACATCCAAATTAATACGCCATCTATGTCCGTTAGTGCATCTGTGGGACATCCAACCTTCCTACTAGTTCGGTTAATTTCTTGTTGGCTGTGTTTTCTTTCGTTTCTAACGTATTTAAACAGTTCCCTTATATCTTCATCTCTTTCTTGTTTCTTTTATGAAATTTTGCCGGGGAAAGCTCCTCTGTATAGTGCCATGGTGAGTACATTTACGTCATTGCACATTGTTTCATTCTTTTCTTCTTCTTGAATTATCATATTTATACTATCACCTTGTGACACATATCTTGATAATGCATCTGCTACCTTATTCGTCTTCCCAGGGACATATCTCACCTCTATATCATAATCTTGGGCTGTCATGAACCAACGGGCTCTTCGTCCAGAAAAATTGGGGTTCTTTAGCATTTCTACTGCGGCTGAATGATCCGTGAAGACGGTTATCTTGTAACCAAAAATTATATATCTGAAATGCTTTAAAGCGTCTATTATAGCTAGAGACTCGAGGTCTGTTACTGAGTAGTTCACTTCTGAGGGCTTTAATTTCCTACTGTAATAAGCTATGGCATTATACTTGTTATCTTGTCTTTGCATTAAACATGCTCCTATACCAATGTGGCTTGCGTCCGTGGCTAAAAAGAATTCCTTGCCAAAGTCTGGAAAGCTAAGTACTGGGGGATGTGTTAATCTTTCTTTCAATTCATCAAATGCTTCTTGCTGCTCGTCTGTCCATACAAATGATACGTGTTCCTTTAAAAGTTCAGTTAGTGGAGCTGATATGACTGCAAAGTTCCCTATGAACTTGCGGTAAAAACCTGCTAAACCTAAGAATGACTTTACGTCCTTCTTGCACTGAGGTGTAGGATATTCCTTAATTGACTTAATCTTTAAACTCGTTTACTTCTACGCCCTTTTCACTTAGTGTATGCCCAAGGTAGTCTATTTTCCTGTTTTAAGGAAGTTACACTTCTTTAGTTTAAGCTTCAGGTTGGCTTTCTTAATCTCTTTAGGACTTCTCTGACTAAGTCTATATGTTCCTCTATAGTGTCTGTTGCTATTACCAAATCATCTATGTAACAGTGTACGTCCTTGCCTAGTAAATCGCCCAAAAATTTTATCCATTAATCTTACAAAAGTTACCGGGCTTGACTTTTATGACCAAAGGGCATTCTTACATACTGGTATCTGCCGTTACTAGTAGAAAAAGCAGTTAAAAGTTTACTTTCTTCGTCTAGAGGGATTTGCAAGAATCCTTGCAATAAATCTATAGTGGTGAAGTATCTCTTGGACCCTATAAGTGGCGATAAGATCTCGCATTGACGGTGGCATTGGATAAGGATCATTTTCAGTAATTTTGTTTCATTTTCTGAAATCCACAACTATTCTGTAAGTTTTGTCCCTTTTAGGAACTAGCAAAAGTGGAAAAGACCATGGGGATTAGATGGTTCTATTATTCCTTGCCTATTCATTCTTTGTACTTCTCTTTCAATGATCTCTCTGGAATGTGCTACTCTGTAGGCTGGTATGTAAATTGGCTTTGTGTTTGATGGAATGTCTATCTTGTGCGTTATTTCGCGTGTATTTCCCAAGGTGTCGCCGTCTAGAGCGACTATATCCTTATATTCGCACAGTAAGTCTATGAATTCTTCTCTAACGTGGTTTTCCTTAATGTCCTTTAAATGAGATCCTATCTTAGCTCTCTCAGTTTATGTCCTGAGCATAATTTTCATTTCCTTTACTAATTGCTGCTACCGTTTCCCTTTCTACAACTCGTATAGGTATGGAGTATACTTCTGCTAAGCCTATCTCTGTACCTGGTGTTAACTTAACCTTTCCTCCTCTGTTATTCGTAATCTGTAACGCTATTTTCCTCTGTCTGGACTTCATGTAAACTAGAAGAATAATGTATTCCTTTTACTTGCGACTTTTCAGTAAGTGTGAGAATTTCCTTCCCTTCAAAAATTGGATTTACTGTACATTCTACCCACGTACTTTCTCCTAGTTTAAGTCTAATTCCCTCTCTAACTTTAAATAAGTGCATTGATTTGATTCTAAGAGGTTAATGATCTGTTGTGAACTCGTGATGCATTCTGGATATCTTCCCTCTGTCTTATCCTTCTTTACAATACCTTTCATCGTGGGATTCTCTTGAGTCTGGGTTCTTTTAATTGGCTTGCATATTGGTATTCTAGAAATCTCACGACCGTTGTTAATCACTAGTTGTTCTCTAGGGGCATCAATGCTTATCCCTTGTCTAGCCATAGTTGGATAACCTATCAGCAAATGAGCAAAAGCTAATTGTATATTCGGGCTACCAGAACCTTTTCTCTTAGAGCAATTCTTCCTAGTCTAAATGGAAATCTAACTGTCCAATCACGTGAATATCATTACCCTGGACGTCTGTGATTCTACAATCTACCGCTGGTTTCAAACTTAAGTGAGAAAAATACAACCGATACACCTTTTCTGACATTATATTCTTAGGACTACCTGTATCAAAGAATGTAATAATAGGTTTCTCTAGACCACGACATGTGCGGGGAAACAAATAATGGTCTATAATTATATTCATTCCCTACATCAACTTTGCTAACCTGTGTAGCTGGGCTTAGCCTTGACATTCCGGACATTCTCTCTGTTATAGAGGAAGATTCATTGTACCAGTAAGCAGAAAAATTTCCCATTGGTCGTCTGACATTGACTGAACTGGTTGATACCCTATACTTGCTGTTTGATTGGGATATCTATTTGGAGCTGAATCTCTATTTCCTCTAACTGGGGGAGATTGACTATTGTTTCTACTTCTGCCTCTCGACTGAGATCTACCTCTAGGAGCTGAAACAAATTTATTTCTGCATTCTCGGGCACTATGTCCTGTTCTCTTATGGAAAGGACAGAAGGCTATCCCTCGGCAGTCACTGGCATAATGTCCTCTCTTCTGACAGTTATAACAACGTGACTGTCGAAAATCCTCCTTGAGAAGATTTACCTGGCATCTTATTCTGATTTCTAGATGGTGTCCTAGATCTATTTGGACCCCTTTCTTTTTGTCCTATAGCGACTAAAGGTCTGTATATAGGATTCCCTTCAGGTCTTCTACCTAAGATTTTTGTTTCCTCCTCTTCAATCTCTGCTACATATCGGATGTCTCCCACTTACGAGTCATCCTTGCAATAACTTCCGTTGGCAGGCTTCCAATCATTATTGCTATCTAAATATTTTTTTAAACATGACTCATTAGCATTTTTGCTTGCCCTCCTTCTACCTTCTATACCAACCTGTGGATTCGATGAAGTTTACCCCATTCATTCATATTGTTATACAACTGAGAGCTAAACTCTTTGATAACGTCTTTCGTCTAACTTAAATTGACGCACTATCCTTGCCAAGCTAGTAACTGGATCTCTTTCACCAACTGTGGAATAGACCTTCCTAAAATACCGTTTCAATTCTTCCCAATTCTTAAGATCTCGGTAAGTCTCGGAGTGGACGTATCGTTCTAAGTCTCCTCCGGCTTCCAAATCAAGATAACTCTTGGCTTCAATAAGCTTTTCTCTGTCTGTCCCCCCCCGTTATGCTGTCTAGGCGTGTCTCCACCTGCTCTATCCAGTTCTCTAAGTTACAAGCTAACTGACCATCCTTTCTTCCGCAAAATTTAGCTATGTGATTAATCACATGTCCCATTATGTGTTCCCATTACTGCTGCGTTCGCAATTCGCGGACTGTGTATCTTCCGACATGGTTAAATTCCTTGTTTGACTTCTCGTGAGCACAGGCGTTCTTACGTTCTGATAAGGAGTCGGTCTCCCTTTCCGACCATCGACTCGTAATGGAAATTTTAATTTTCTTAAGTACTGAGTATCATTAAAAGTATCAGAGTTATGACAGTAATATCCCAAAAAGAAAATAATGATAATGGACAATAAATTATTTTTACTTTAGGATTCGATCACCAAAAAAAAATAAAAGATTTTCCCCAGAAAAGAAATATTCTCAAAGTTTTACGTTACCGGTAAGCGATTCTTAAACAACAACAAAAACCCTCTTAACAGTTCTGGTAAAACGATACTGAACTGACCGTAAACTGTACGCTAACGAGAGACCTCCCGTGAATTACCCTTGTTATCCTAAACAAACAAAATAAAAACAAGTAAACATTCATTCGACGTAACAAGTAAAAAGCAAATACTAAAACAAAAAAAATCAAAGTATAAGAAATCACAAAAAACAACTAAAATCACAAAAAATAACATAAAATGACACAATCAAAATTCATATTAAAAATTTAAAGTTATTGGTTAGTAAATACAAATGTTCGGGAAAAGGTCTTAGTAGTTGATTAGTTATAATTAGTAAAATCAAGAAATATCGTGAGGTTTCGTTTGCCAAAAAAAAAAGTTCAGTGTGAAATCTTTTAATCTCGAAATACAGAAATTGTCTAACTGAAATGTTATCGCGTAATTTCTTTTAATAAAGTTTAATGTTATGTAAGTGTGGGAATATTATTTTGGACTTAACTTCCTTCGTCGTCTTCGACACCCGGGTTTACGTCTGACAGCTTGCGTTCGCCTACCAGCGCGTTGAATTGAATGTGTTGCCCCTTTTCCCCCTCTCTCCTCTCTCTCTTCTTCCTCTTCGGAAAGGGGACCTCTCTCTCCTCTCTTCTTTCCTCTCAGAGCAGTATTGCGTTGACGGAGCGTTTTTGGGATCGTTTTCTT
>NC_061094.1:6324662-6334662 GCF_015104395.2 Macrobrachium nipponense
TAAAAAAAATAAGACTGCAAGGCAGCAGTTTCCACAGTTGTTGGCGTGGGCCTAGCCTTTTACTAAAAAAAAGTAAGACTGCAAGGCAGCAGTTTCCACAGTTATTGGCGGTGGGCCTAGCCTTTTACTAAAAAAAAAGTAAGACTGCAAGGCAGCAGTTTCCACAGTTATTGGCGGTGGGCCTAGCCTTTTACTAAAAAAAAGTAAGACTGCAAGACAGCAGTTTCCACAGTTATTGGCGGTGGTGGGCCTATCCTTTTACTAAAAAAAACGTAAGACTACCAGGCCGCAGTTTCCACAGTTATTGGCGGTGGGCTTAGCCTTTTACTCTGAGCTTTAGCCTAACAAAAAAAAAAGTAGACTACAGGCAGCAGTTTCCACAGTTACTGGCGGTGGCCTAGCCTTTTCTACTAATAAAAAGTAAGACTGCGAGGCAGCATTTCCAAAGTTATTGGCGGCAGGCCTAGCCTTTTACTAAAAAAAGTAAAGACTGCAAAGCAGCAGTTTCCACAGTTATTGGCGGTGGTCTAGCCTTTTACTAAAAAAAAAGTAAGACTACCAGGCCGCAGTTCCACAGTTATTGGTGGTGGGCCTAGCCTTTTACTAAAAAAAAGTAAGACTACCAGGCAGCAGTTTCCACAGTTACTGGCTGGCCGTTTTGGGCCTAGCTTTGTTTTACTAGTAAGACTGCTTTAAGGCAGCAGTTTCCAGTTATTGGCTGTGGGCCTAGCCTTTTACTAAAAAAAAAGTAAAGACTGCAAGGCCAGCAGTTTCCACAGTTATTGCTGTGCGGAGCCTAGCCTTTTACTACGTAAGTAAGGACTGCAAGGCAGCAGTTTCCACAGTTATTGGCGGCAGGCCTAGCTTTTACTAAAAAAAGTAGACTGCAAGGCGCAGTTTCCACAGTTATTATGCCGTGCAAGGAAGCTTTACTGATAAAAAAAAGAACTGCAACCGCAGCAGGTCCACAGTTAATGCGGCAGCTAGGCTCCTTTACTTTACAAAAAAAAAGTAAGACTGCAAGGACACCAGTCACCATATGCGCAAGCCTTTAGCTCCTTACAAAAAAAGAATGCGGCAGCAGCCTTAGGCTACTTTTAAAAAAAAGTAAGATGCAAGGCAAACAGTTTCCACAGTTATTGGCGGTGGGCCTGCCTTTTACTAAAATAGTAAGACTGCAAGGCAGCAGCTGTTCTTATATTCGCCTGTTACGACACGCAGGACCTACGGTGGTAGTATTCTTACACCCCTACCACAGCGTGGTCCTAGTATATGCGTATACAGCATACGATAAATAATACATTTGGGTTGTCTAATCTAGTTACATTTTCATGTACCTTTGGGCGTTAATGGGAATGTGTTACCTGTCGTACCTATGTGAACTCTCGAGAGAGACTGAGAGTTTCCAGCCCTGTGATTGGCTTATCAACAGCCAGTCAGGAGCGTCGTAGGGACTGGCCTAGACATCAGATGCACTGTTGATGTGAATCTACTATAGTGCAGGGGTGTAACCAAACTTTCTCCTTAAAAGATACAAGTATTGATATTTATTTATCGAAATACTGATGGGAGGTTTCCAGCATCCGCTATCTCAGACTTTGAAGCATCTGTTAGTTTCTTCGGCATCTCATTCGTCAGCAGATTTTACAGGGATATGAATAATAATATAGAATTTAGTCCTAAGGCCGAGCGTTGGGACTTATCGGGTTATTTAGTGCTGAAACGGATTGAAAGGTGTAACAGGAGGAAAATCTCAAAGCAGTTGCACTATGAATCAATTGTTGGGCGAAGGTGGAAACTGAGATGCTCGAAAGAGAATATGAACAGAGATACAGTAAAAGGAATGAATGGGGTTACAGATAGGGGCCGAAGAAGGGACGCTGCAAAGAACCTTAAGTAATGCCTACAGTGTACCGTGAGAGGTGTACCGACGGCACTATCACCCTACGAGAGGGAGAGAATGAATGAAAAGTCGCTCATTGCACTGGTGAAAAAAATAACCATGTTTACTTTCAGGTCACTTCTAATCTTTAATAAAATGTACAGCACTAATGTTGCTTATATCTGTCCCTTGCAATATGAATTAACCCCATGACAAAGTTTTTAAAAATTGTAATTTAATGTGCGAAATATAAATAAAAAACATAAATAAAAACAAATCCTTCGGCCCAGCCCTGTGAAAGCTGATTATTTTATTAGCTCAGTGGTTTGGTAAAACTATTAGGATAATAATAGTACAGGTTTTTATTGAAAACAATGGCTATTTCAGCCGCGTTTATTTTGTATAGAAGCTTTTCTATTCTCCATATTACTGACCTTCCTTCTGTACTCAAATTGGCTATTAAAACACCAAGTGGGGATTCATATTTGTCAAATTGAATATATATTATACATCTGATAACCACTACGTTTTTTTATATGAATTCCCCATTTGGCGTTTTAATAGCCAGCTTGAGTACAGAAGAATAATCAGTAATAAGAAGAAATAGATAAACTTTTATACAAAATAAACGGGTGAAATAGCCATTAGTTTCAATAAAACCTATGCAGGTCGTCTTCCAGAAAACAACAACAACAACAACAACAACAATAATAATGATAATGATAATGATAATGATAATGATAATGATAATGATAATGATAATGATAATGATAATAATAATGATAATAATAATAATAATAATAATTATGTTGTAAAGAAATAAAATGTAACATTATTATGAATTTTGCTTTACACGCATTCAGAATTTGCGACCCCGAATATATAGACGGTGAACTTAAACACATCACGGCTACTTTTAGAAGTCTTAGATATCCCCCTCACTTCATTGAGAAAGCAATTTCGCTAGCAAGGAAGTCGTTCTATGGACTTAGAGATAATACCAGGGAAAAACCAAAAAGATATGTGTCCCTTCCCTTTAATCCAGAAGTGAAGAATATAAGCGGGCATATAAACAAAAGTCAGAAGGAAACTAAATTATGTTCAAATATGAAAATACAATAAGACGCACCCTCGTAAGAAACAATAACAATGATAACAATCCCATAGTCCCAGGCGTTTACGAACTACCGTGTATGGATTTTAATAGTAAATATTTTGGCGAGAGTGGACGGGGACTGGATATACGTTTGGGTGAACATAGGCGAGCTTATGAACTACAATCGCAAAACAGCGCAATAGTAGCTCAGGAATGATCATAGACCCAACTGGAATGAGGCTAAAATTATCTTTAAAGGTAACAATATAAATGTAAGACGACTACTATGAGATTCAGGGCCTCTGTAACACGGTTTTTTCGCAATAACCTTTTATCTAAGCATTCCATAAATATAACGCTTATTCAGAATACATATTATATCTACACATAAATTTTGACTGTATTCTGCATTACGCAGGTTGAATAAATTTGGTACTTATAATGTAAAAGTGACTCTTTTTGAAGACGGGCCAACTTACTCAGAGAAAAGGTTTCGAACGCACTCGTTACGTAACTTATGACAGCATATCTTCCCTCTTTCTCGATGGATGATTGGCTATACGTAACGAAGGCTAAACCTCTGGCAACAATGACATACAAATTTAAATACAAGCAAAGCAGTACACCTTTATGAACTCTGGAACCTCTCCACTGATAATTGTCATAATGAACAAACCAACAAAATATGTTAATAAATACAAAAACACTTCGATTATTAGTCTAACTCCCAAAATAAGTTTCTTAAAAAATTACAGTCTACTTTATAGGTCACAATCAGATTGACAAGATGTAGGGAATAGTTGGTAATTATCAAAAACATAGTAGACAAGCTTGATTTGATAACTGCTATATCCAATGTCAAGCAATTTTTATTTATTGGCTATCTACCTATTTACTGAAAAAAATATCAGGTACCGTATATTGGCTTTAAACTATCACCAATAATTATCGTCAGAATGATGACTTCATAAGGATCCACCCACTTTCGCCTCGTTATAATTCAGGATAACACTGAAGGCTACCATGGGCATTGTTGGATTAGAAAATTTAACTTCTGGCTATAAAAACTAATTTCTCGAGTAGTTGTAAGAAGTGCTAAATGATCCTCAAGGATCCCAGCAGTTGGCCTAAACGTTTAATTCATGTATATTACTGCTATACTGTTGCGGCACTACTGCTACAGTAGTATTATTACGCTGGCACTGATACCCCACCCACATCTATGTATCGTTCCGCCATTCATAAAGTCTTTGGGTTTCAGAGCCGATGGAGTTTCTGTCTGTTGGATGGGCGGGGCAACATTTCGTCAAAAGGTGTTTGTTTACCTTGCTTACGTAATGAATGTTTTTCGACTCTTGGCTCGTAATCATTAGCCATGGCATCGGCTAGAACATTTTTACTCTATAAAAATTAAAACTATCGGGTTTAGGTTATTGATAATGCTGACAAAATTTGTGTGTGGTTGTAAAATATACATATGTCAACTTTCAGCTACATCCGATGCTTTGACAAGGAGCAAAGTCCAAATAACCGTGTTACAGAGACCCTGAATCTCAAAGTAGTGGAGGGAGCTGCTATAAGTTTAGGAGAATCATTCAAAGGAAACAAGTCTTTTGTCAACGAAGACCCATTTGTTAATTTTTATATTACTAGTATGTTTTTAAAAGATTTTAACTGTAGGACAGGCTCTGTTTTTCCCTCTCCTGATGCTGTTCCTGCCTTGCCTCTCCCAGTCCAGGTAACCGCTGCCCCAGGGGAGTCTGGTTACGGTGCCCAATCTACGCCACCGGATGAAGGACTTCCTGCATCGTTGCAACAACCTCAGCGGAGATCCAACAGAATTGCAGCCAGAAGGATTGATAGGGGAGGGGATATCACTTAGTTGGAGTTAACTGCCCTCTTTCTTCGCCTGGCCCATTAACGAGCTAACGGCCGTTGTCAACGATCTTCAACGACTCTTGTTTTTAAATTTACCTCTGCACTTGTTGTAACTTAGTGTTCATTTGGACTGAAGATGAACCCAGGGAAGGGTTCGAAAGCTTTCTGTAAAGTCTTAATAATTATACACGTACTTTTAACACTTTATATCATTGTGGACCCTTTACAACATTATATATACTCTCGCGATAGAGAGTTTTTCCCTAATAATAATAATAATAATATGTCAGTAGTCACCAACTAACATGATTACCGACAACCACAGCTATGCTCCTGAGCTATACCCAAAATGTGAAAAAGCTGTGAAAGTTCCAGAAATCCATCCTGTGCGGTGCACTGTAGGCATTACTTATGGTTCTTTGTAGTGTTTTTTCTGCCCTTAGCTGCATATCTTTCATTCCTTTCACGATACCTCCGTTCTCATTCTCTTTCTACTCCTCTTACGCCTTTCAAACCTTTTTACTGTCAATTTCCCAGTCAGCGCTGAATGACCTCATAGGTTCCAGCGCGTGGCTCTCCGCCCAAATTATGTATTCTATTCCGTTGCTAGGAATGCATCCTAACCTAACTTACCCCTGACACTAGCACTGAATAATCAGGTACAATAAGTAACGTATTCTCATTAACGCCCCAAAATACATGAAAATGTAACTGTATTTGTATACATTGGACCCACTCCGTATACATAACCATTAATCACATTTTCAGTTTCACTCCTATGTTTTGTTAATTCCTTCGGGATAAGCTCTTCCCTTCTTTTTTGCCGTCTTCCTTTTGTTGAATGTTTTTTCTGCGACTCTGAGCAACTATGGACATTAGGCCTCGTGTCCCGTTGGCCTTTGATCTCGAAAAAATAAAAAAATAATTTCAATTACTCAGCGCGAGAGTATACTACATATGGGGCTTTCAGCTATGGGACCGCCTTCTCTCTCTCTCTCTCTCTCTCTCTCTCTCTCTCTCTCTCTCTCTCTCTCTCTCTCTCTTTTAAATTGTAACCATGTCCTACAAAAGACTTTTTTTAATTGTAGCATATACACACACACACACATATATATATATATATATATATATATATATATATATATATATACATATTTAATTTTTTAACCATGTTCTACATAAAAAAAAAAAACTATTTTTCAATTGTAGCTATGGCACTGGGCTCTCTCTCTCTCTCTCTCTCTCTCTCTCTCTCTCTCTCTCTCTCTCTCTCTCTCTCTCTCTCCTCCTCTCTGTTAATTTTTAACTATAGCATGGCGCGCGCGCTCTCTCTCTCTCTTTGTTAATGGCAACTATGGCACTGCGTTCTCTCTCTCTCTCTCTCTCTCTCTCTCTCTCTCTCTCTCCCTGTTAATTGTAACTAAGGCACTGCGTTATCTCTCTATCTCTCTCTCTCTCTCTCTCTCTCTCTCTCTCTCTCTGTTAGTCCACCGTGAGAACATATTCAAAAATATGAAAAGCGGAAATGAAACAGATGTGGTTTATCTAGACTTTGCAAAAGCTTTTGACAAAGTAGACCATAATATATTAGCAAAGAAAATTAGAAAACACAATATCGTAGATAAAATAGGAAGATGGTTAAAAGAATTTTTACACAACAGAAAACAGATAGTTATTGCAAACGATGAGAAATCGGATGAAACCAAGGTAATATCCGGTGTGCCACAAGGTACGGTGTTAGCTGCAATACTGTTTGTTATTATGATTGAAGACATAGACAGTAATGTTAAGGATTCGGTTGTGAGTAGTTTCGCTGATGACACAAGAATAAGTAGAGAAATTACTTGTGATGAGATAGGAACGCTCTACAAAGAGACCTTAACAAAGTATATGATTGGGCAGAGGAAAATAGGATGGTATTTAACTCTGATAAATTTGAATCAATAAATTATGGAGACAGAGAAGGAAAGCTATATGCATATAGGGGACCTAATAATGAGACAATCACAAAATAAGGAAGCAGTTAAAGACCTTGGTGTGATGATGAATAGGAACATGTTTATGCAATGATCAAATAGCAATTCTTTTGGCAAAATGTAAGCAAAAATGGAATGTTGTTACGGCACTTCAAAACAAGAAAAGCTGAACACATGATTATGCTTTATAAAACATATGTTCGTATGTCCACTTGAATATTGCAATATGATATGGTACCCACACTATCAAAAGGATATTGCACAAATAGAGAGTGTACAAAGGTCCTTTACAGCTAGAATAGAAGAAGTTAATGACCCCTGACTACTGGGAAAGACTACAATCCTTAAAATTATATAGTCTAGAAAGGAGAAGAGAACGCTACATGATAATTCAGGCATGGAAACAGATAGAAGGAATAACAGAAAATATCATGGAACTAAAAATATCAGAAAGAGCAAGCAGAGGTAGATTAATAGTGCCCAAAACAATACCAGGAAAAATAAGGAAAGCACACAGGACATTAATCCACTACGCACCAGGCATCGATAATTGCAGCGTCTATTCAATGCGTTGCCAGCTCATCTGAGGAATATATCAGGAGTGAGCGTAGATGTGTTTAAGAATAAGCTCGACAAATATCTAAACTGCATCCCAGACCATCCAAGATTGGAAGATGCAAAATATACCGGAAGATGTACTAGCAACTCTCTGGTAGACATTAGAGGTGCCTCACACTGAGGGACCTGGGGCAACCCGAACGAACTGTAAGGTCTGTAAGGTAAGGTCTCTCTCTCTCTGAGGATGCTGTTGTCACCAAAGATCAGTGAACATAGTTTTTAGTCTTTACACTTTCACGTATCTTTGGGCATTAATGGGGATGTGTTCCTTATTGTACCTGATTATTATTAAGTAATATAAGTATAAATATTTATTTATCAAAATATTAATATATCATTTATCAAAATATTTCGGGAAGGTTTCCAGGAAGCGAAGATTCCCTCCCTCTTGGTCAGGCAGAATCTGGGTAGAATGTTGTGCCCTGGGGCAAGTTAGGTTTGGATGTATTCCTCGCAATGAAATGGAATATTTAATCTAGGCCCAAGGCCAAGGGCTGGTACCAATGAGGTCATTCAGCGCTGAAAGGTTTGAAAGGTGTAACAAGAGAACCTCAAAGCAGATGCAACCTTGAAACAGGTGTCAGGAGAGGGTTCAAGAATGTAAGATGGAAGAAAGAGAATATGAATGGGGGTACAGTAAAAGAAATGAAAGCTAGGGGCAGGAGGGACGCTGCAAAGAACCTTAAGTAATGCCTACTGCGCACCACGTGAGGTTTACTGACGGCACTAACCCCTTATGGGGTTGGAAAGGCAAGGCCCAAGATTATCATATTCCGAAGGTGGCCTCATACCAGCACCACATTCATTCATACATCACAATGAATATCCGGCCATGGTGATTATCCTGACTATTTCTAGCCATTCCCTAATCCTTAAATGAAGTAGCTCATAGTGACTATATTTTGGGTGCACAAATAATAAGATATTCTAGACTAGGTCAAGTCCTTTTCTTGAAGCTTCCAGAGAATATGGTTTTCATTCGAAAGAAGAAACAGAAGGTAATGGAAAATGCAGAAAGCGGAGATCAGTCATCAGGAAAAACAGATAAATTAGGAATTAACAAATAAGTACAAAGGTAAGTAAAATATCAAAATATAAGTTGAATTGCATTAGGGTAGTATAATGGATGACTGACTGATTTTTGAGATCTAGGCTGCGAAACCAAGTACTGGGCACTTTCGGGCATTCAGTGTTTAGGATGGTCAAGAGGGGGAGCTGGAGTGGTTGGACAGGAAGATAAGGAGATCCAGAAACTACAGAAAATGGAGTACAAGGAGCTAAAGGTGGGAATGGGAGAAAACCCCACAAATGCAGCAAGAGGTAACAGTTTAACTTAAGGCATTATACAACAAGGCTGAAAAAAAGAGGAGGCGAGATTGGGGGTAAAGGAATTGAAATTGGAATATAGAGTTTAGACCAAAGCCCAGGCACTTGGAATTATGAGGTCATTCAGCGCTGAAATTGAGAGTAACAAGGCAGGATCCGACCTCCAGCTTACTCAAGACATGTGAAAGATTTTTCCCTTTATGCATAAGTTGTAAATATTATTTTCCTAACTTATAATGTAAATTAAAGTGTAAATATTATTTTCCTAACTTATAATGTAAATTAAAGTGTGCAAAAATCTATGGTTAAACAGAGACTTGTTTCGTCAACGAAAATTTAAATAAATACGCTATATTTATTAGAAATAATTTTCCTGTACTGTTTAATATGCACATTCTTTAATTTTTCAAATCTTCATTCTAATAAATAAATCATGACTATATCCTAGAATTCCAGTATGTTTAACTCAATGCGAAACACCTTTTTCAGAACTTCTTGGGCTCTTCCATAGGCCTCTCCTACCAAAACCCCAACAAGAACATGAATAAGAACAACAACAAAGTATTTTGTACGCTTACTCCCCAAGTAAGCAAAAAGCTTTTAAAGGTGCAACAGGAGGAAAACATTGCACTATGATACAATTGTCAAGAGAGAGGGTAAAGTAAGGAATGAAAGGAGTTGTAGCATCTAGGGGCCGAAGGGACGCTGCAAAGAACCTTAAGTAATGCCTGCATTGCACTGAGTGAGGTACACTGACCTCACTACCCACCCACCTGTGTATGTGTGTGTGTGAGTAGTTTTATTTCCTATGGTTTTCACTATTACCCTGAAGGTGACGATACTATGAAGCCTGGTATAATGATGTTTGAATGGACTTGCCAGTCATATTCTTACTGACCAGCTAAAGTGGAATATAATTTTGAAAGAACTGGCATCTTCTCAATATAAGAAAAAAATAATGACTTTAACTATGCCACAATCTAAACAATAATTAGAAACTAACCACTGTCTGTGATAATATTTCTCCGGAACATACACATACAACGGAATAGATTAGAAGGCTAAAAATAAAAAGGTTTACCTTTCAAAACGTCATTCTTCGTGGACGAGGCGAGCGAAGAGAATGTCGTGATATTTTTATAGTCCTTATCATAATAATCCTCGGAGCACCACGCAACTGTGCAACAGTGCCGTAAAAAGACGGCCAAACAAATAAACGCATTC
>NC_061094.1:6339662-6357162 GCF_015104395.2 Macrobrachium nipponense
CAGCAGCAGAGATCATCAGAGAGTGAGATAAGAGAAGAAGGACGAGAGAATCAAAAAGCAAAAGTCACTCGAGAGAGTCTGGTCGAATTCTGGTCAAGTCGTCGTCAGGAGTGGACGACTGAGGCATTTCGACATAAAGCAAAACTTCAGAGAAGAAACGTTCTGCAAGAGGTTTAGAGAGGTTCCTGCCCTTCGATTATCAAGAATAGACATTATTTTCTGCAATACAGAGTCAAGAAGACGTCTGCAATCGCAGTTCTCCTTTTGTGAAGCCATCGCTTCGAGTCGCAAAACTGGCCAGCAAGTATTTGAATTACCTCACTGTTCCCCCAGTTTCACGCATTGTAAGATTTTGCCTTTTTATGTAAATAGGAGATACCATACTGCATTTATCTTTGTTAGTAAGCTTGTAAATAAACCTTTGTTGTGTTAGTGTTTCTTTCTATATTCGTATCCCCAGTTTCAACTGTTGGTGTTGAATTTTTTTTTTTCATTTCATATCGAACCTGAAGCGGACCTCTCTCTCAGAGGCTGTAACACAGGTTACTTCGATGGATTAAGTACCAGTAAACGAAGGCTTACTTCCAGTATGCTTGCAATACACTATAGTTTGCAGATAGTTTTTATTGTTATTGTATTGTCTTCTTTTGTTTACATATATACGAACCGCTGCTCCATCACCATAAGAGCTAAAAAGGTCATTTCCCCCTTAAAATGATGTAGGACAAGGCCTGCAAATGCCTAAAGTAAAGGCCAAAATCTCCTTCAATCTTGGTGAAACGACTGGTATTTGTTGGTCAACCTACCTTGCAGGACGCGTCTACAGCTGCCTTCTTCGTACTATAACCAGAAAACTTTGTCTCCTTTACCTTTTCCAATTCCTTCTTTCTCCTTCCCTCAGCGCTACCTATCTCATCTCCTCTCCTTTTTGAGCGCTGCTCTTGCCACTAGACTAAAGATAAACGTGTTTACCTCCAGGCGAAACCAAAACGTTTGGAATACTGGCTACACCAAACGCTGGCAAAGGTTTCTGAGAGAGCAAATACTCGTCCAATTTAATATAAACACTTTCCGGACGGCTGCAAAATACTTTCAGAGAACTTTGTAGAAGTGGACAATTGCTGTTACCTCGAGAGCATTTTCAAATTGCCATCGAGGAACGCAAGCTTGAGAATATTGTTGTTAAAGTTGCTTTCAACTTTTTTGTATTCTTTTTTGTATTCTAGGGACCATCAAGGTCGTCACAAGGTCATGGCTCTAGAATTAAGTTACGAAACGGGTATAAAATATACGAAAACCCACAGCTTGAGAATATCGCTTTTGAAGTTGCCTTCGACTTTTTGTGTTCTAGGGACCATCAGGGTCGTCACATGGTCATGGCTCTAGAATTATATAGAAATATATGAAAACCCACAGCCAGAGATCAGTTGCTATCAGTCGTCACTCCTAAAAGGCCAAAAGTGGGAGGACTCCAGAAATCAGGATATGAAAGGTTTTACTTTGGAATAACATAAACAGGAAAACGGAAAGAATAAACCAGCGTTGATTTCAAACAGCTAAGCCTGGTGAATGATAACGTACAACATACGAAAACTAAAAATAAGTTGTCATCAGCCATGCAACAAAAGCCAATAAACTGGGAGAGCTGCAGAAATGAGACAATAAAAGATTTCACTTTGGAATAATACATATAGGAAATGAAAATGGAAATGAAAAGCCGTTAACGGAAATTCCGAGCGACGAATCATTCGCTGAACATCTCTACTTTTCACAACTGGAGAGCGACAGATATTTCACAATTTTGGAGAGCAGCAACGGTTGGGTTGGTAAAAGGGTCCCTTGCTATGGCGTCCCACCCCACCCCCACCCCCCTTTTTTTTTATTTCTTTAGTTAGACTTAAACTAAAGGGTTGTTGTCTTTACTCTTTAATTCAATTGTTAGATTTTGTTGCTGTATAAATGTATATTTGTAATGTTAGCTCGTCTCTCATGCAAACACGTCAAAGAAAGCTCTCGGGTCAGGATAAAAAAGAGGGGAGGCGATGTGTGTCTTGGATTTCTACCTTGAATCTCTCTCTCTCTCTCTCTCGCTCTCTCTCTCTCTCTCCTCTCTCTCCTCTCTCTCTCCATTATATCAAATACGTATATATATATATATATATATTATATATATATATATATATATATATACTATATATATAGAAATAATCAACACACAATCCATGAAAGACCTCGGTTCGATTCTGATGTAGTCATAATTTTATATGTTTATATATATACTATATATATATATATATATATATATATAGTTAGTCATATCACATTACCGTGATTCATATAGTACACATATTCCCCTTCGGTTAACATAAACGAAAATATATTAATTCCGAGGTAGAGTGAATTAGATATGAAAGGATATTTGTAGCACGATATATATTATATATATATATATATATATATAATATATATATATATATCTAATAATAATTAATATAATAATAATAATAATAATAACAATAATAGTAATAATAATAATAACGAAATTGCTTCCTTTCCCGTCCGGTATCTGCAAGAGAAGCTATCCGCAGAGCAAGCGGTGAATACGCGAATACCATTTTTGCGCAATTTTGCAGATTCTGGAAAGCTCATTGTCGAAATAGAATATATATACGACGCCATTTAGACTCGACTTTCTTTCAAAGACGATCGTCCCGGATCGAGGCTCTCGTGGGGGTTAAATTCCTTTTTGCTTTGAAGAGAGTGGAAATTCCGTGCCTTTCCACGTCTCAATAAGCAACGAGAAGAACTCTTATTTTTCTGCCGCCCCCCACCCCCCAACCTCTCTCTCTCTCTCTCTTTAATATCTTGGCACAGTCGTGGAAATAATAGTGTCCTTGATGACGCCATTATACTGCAATGTTATCCGCTGGCTTGCAATTATTCGTCGGAATTTTTGTCAGTAAGTCTCGCAAATGTCTTCCGTCGCTTCTTCCCGTCCCAGGATGATGTCAGCTACCTGAACTATAATTTCTACCCCCTCTTAAGTGTCGTCGTACCTTACCACCAATGTTTTGGTCGTTAAACCGAATTATTCCATCTTAAATAAAAGTTGTTGTCAGAGGTCGTGCTTCTTTCAATGGTTGCTGCCTGCTTTTGTTTCGTATCTCGGTTCTAAAGTCTTGACTGTCTCGTCACTGCTTTTGTTTCATATCTCGATTTCTTAACTGTCTCGTCACCTGCTTTTGTTTCGTATCTCGGTTCTAAATTCTTAACTGTCTCGTCCTGCTTTTGTTTGTATCTCGGTTCTAAAGTTTTACTGTCTCGTTACCTGCTTTTGTTTCGTATCTCGGTTCTAAATTCTTAATTAACTATCTCGTCACCTGGCTTTCTTTCCTATCTCGATTATTCTTAACTGTCTCGTTACCTGTTTTTGTTTCGTATCTCTGATCTATATCCTTAACTGTCCCCATTGGGGGTTAGTACCGTTAGTGCATCTCACGCGATACATTGTAGGCACCGTAAGCTTAAGGTTCCTTGTAGCCTCCTTTCGACCCCTCGGCTGCCCCTCCTTTCATGCCTTTCATTACTTTCTCTTTCTTCCATCTTACTCTCCTCAAAAACACTCCTGGCAATAGTTTCTTAACGCAACTAATTTGTGGTTCGTGTCACACCTTTCAAGCCTCTCTTCCCGAATGACCTCATACGTCCCGGCGCTGGGCCTCGGCCAGGGGCGTAGCTAGGTGAGAATGGGCCTGTGGCATTTTCTTACAGTGGGCCCCCATTACCTCAAAAAAACAAATTAATTGTGTGTGTGTGTATATATTACTTATCATATAAATATATAATATTATTATAATACTAATATATATCATTATATAATATATCATATATATTATATATATATTTAATAGATATATTAATATATGCTATATGTATATATCTCATGGGAGAGAGAGTAGAGAGATTGATTTGATATATCGTAGAACTGGTAGGCATAAGAAATTAAAATATAATATGCAGACATTGAAATATAATTACTAATAGTTAATACATACATAATGAATCAGATGAATCCCCTTATGTAGGTCTATGCGGCCGTTACATTATTGCATAATTACGATGCCTATAAAATAAAAATAAACACAACTTGGTCCAAAACATCTATACCATCATTAAATAAACAAATATACCTTATACCTTCTAGAATCCTTTCTTCCTTGTTTTCATCTCTGCAGATCTGTCAATGACTTTACTTAAGTTCAATTTACGTGCAGTTCCTTGTTCAATTGATAGAAGAGCTAGTCCTTCTAATCTTTCCTGTGCCATTGTACTTCACAAATAGTTTTTAAAGAGCTTTAGTTTGGAGAATGAACGCTCTGCACTTGCAGTAGTGACTGGAATAGTTAAAAACAGTGCAAACCTCAAGGAAACTGGCTGAAATAGAATGATTTTCTATGATCAACATATTAGCAAGGTCCTTAATACTAGAAACTTTGCTTATTTTTCCCTTCAGAGCAGATCTCATGCTGAGAATTTCCTGTGTGAATGTTTCTGACACATCCTTGTGGTATTTTTTTTTTTTTTTTTACAAAACTAGATGCTTTTTCGTACAGCTCTGAGTCAGATAAATTTTGAAATGAGATTGGTTCCAACACTGAGAATGAAGACAACTTCATGCAAGCCAGTAAAACGGAAGTTCAACTGAGTTGTGATGATGTCTAGAGTACGATAGTAAACAGTTACTCTACACAAACTCTCTGGATCTTCTAATCTTTGGTCTTCACAAAGTTTGTCAAAATGTCCATTTACGGTACGAAGTCTCTTTTTCTCAAATTCTGGTCTGATTGATCATTCTGGGCTGTATCTGTTGCTTCTTTCTTTACATCCTCAAACTGACTTCTTAATCTGCACATCTCATCCATGCAAACCTTTAAGAGGACTGCTACCTCAACAAGATCAACAACTTTTGATTGCAACATTTTTTATACTAAGTTTATTGACTGTAAGATTTTGGACCGAAACGTCAAAAGGAATACAAAATTAAAATTTTCAAGACATTTCTTTAGTGCAGTGGCTTCATTGCGTACGTCTGCCTTACAGCTGCATAATATTATTTGTGCTAGAGCTTTCTGCACATCACAGAATCGAACTTTGAGAGCAAATACCGCTTCATAACGTCCAGCCCATCTAGTTGGGTTCAACTTTTTAATAGTTACCCCTTTGTGAGTGCCTGATTCAGAAATTAAGCTAGATATGTCCCATCTCTTGATACTCAATCCAAAAAACACATAGACTCTTTGAACAATATCACGACCGCATCATTAATCACCAAATTTAAATTATGAGCCGCACAATGAACATAAACTGCTTTGGGTTCAACATCAATTATTTTTTTCTGCACACCTTTGTATATCCCCTTCATGTTACTAGCTCCGTCATATCCTGAGCCTCGACACCTTGAAATAGAGAGTCCTCTTTCTTTAATTATTTGCAAAATTTGTTCTGATAGTGCAGCTCCACTTTGGCCCTCAACCTTATGAAACCCTAAAAAAAGACTCATTAATTTGCAGGTCCTTTGGCTTTCCATTATCATCATATTCTATGCTACAGTAACGGTATATTTCACACATCTGATCAATTTTGGAAATATCCTGTGTTGTATCTAACATTATGCTATAAAATGGAGCTGCTTTAATGGCATACGTAAGTTCTTTTTCAGTTTCCTTTGAAAGCAACTGAATGAGTTCATTTTGTATCATTGGGCTCATATACTTTGTTTTACCTTTAGGATTACTGATTAATTCTGAAAGAACTGTATCATATTTAGAAAGCAACTCAATGATGCAAATGAAATTTCCCCGTTTCCTTTCATCCTCATCATAATCACCTTCATATTCTACTTGTGTTCCTTCTCTGTGTCCACGAAATGGCAAATTGCACATCGCTAATGTAATAATCTGTCCAAAACCTGATGCCAGTATTTTTTTCTCCTTTTGAAGATTAGCTTCAAGTGCTTCACTCAAAGTTCCATGCATTGTTCATATACTAGGCATGAATTATAGTGAATTTGGGATGATTCGTGCCTCTTCATATCTTCACCTATGTGTTTCCAGTCACAATAGCCATCAATCCATGTATCTTGAAATCTACTCGCTCCTCGATTAGGAAACAACCAACATGTCTCACAATAAGCCTTTTCAAGAACAAGTGAATAGCATAACCACGACCTCTCAATTTTCACACCTGATTTGGACACTGCATGATAATATTTTTCAGAGAAAGAGCGACCTTCTGCATCCTTTTTGAAAAGGCCATTTGGCTTGCAATGTCCATTTGTAATGATAAATCGTTTTGTTTGGTGTCAAATGAGAGCTCAGGTGCTTGGTCTTTTGAGGTACTAGCTTTACACTCATCACAGGTATTGCCTAATATAGTGTCAGAAACTGGGTCAGAATTAGGCTTGCCAAATTCGTTTAATTACTTTTCACCTGTATCAGTTGCTGTTTTTGTTTCAACTAAACTAGTACTAATAGGCCTTTCCACACTAGTGACACTACCATTAGTATTTTCTCCAATAGCTTCACAACTATCATTGTCCTTTGCATTTTCGTTAATCACTTCCAGTGTTGGGGAAAAGAAACCACTCATTTTTGGAAGCTTTGATGCCTTAATTTCATTTTTTTTCTTTTTCCGCTTTTCACTGCCACTAAGATGTTTTTTGGGAGGCATGATATATCCAATTCACTGTAAATAAAAACTATTATTAATTGAGAAAATTATACTCTGTCATCATCTGATATACAAAAATTCGATTGCTATCATTGTGAAGATAGTAATTACATCTTTCTTCAATGCATTGTCCTTTCTATTACATTATTTGTATTGTGAGTCAAACATTAAAATTAAGTTCACAATTCGTAATCAACATAATATTTCCTAAGGTGTATGATCGCTATCAATTGTAGTCCACTTATAAAAGAATATAATGTAAAACAATCATGAAACACGAAAAACTTCTCGCACCTCTTCCTTTAAATGATCAAAACATACAAGCGGTCACAGGCGGTGACAAGCTCTGGTAACTGGTGTACAGGGAAGCCAGGACTTAGACAGGAACATAACGCGTTCAAGCCAAGATCTCATACGGACCTGTAGTATACGGACAGTAATACCCCCTATGACCTAACCTGTAACCCATTGTATACATTAACAATATGTAGTGTCTTCTCATATAATACTGGTGAATAATCATTTACCAGTATTATATTGAGGAATTTGAAATTTTTTTTCTTAAATCATTAAAATATAACAGTAAGCAGTAGCCTACATTTTTTTTTTTCACGGCCATGGGCCCATATCCCTTAGATCCCTTGGCCCCCTTTCTGTGACTCTGCATCCATGGGCCCCTTTAATCATTATAGGCCCTTGGCCCGTGGCAGTTTGCCACCTCTGCCACCCTATTGTTACGCCTCTGCCTCTGGCCTATATACCACATACTATTCCAATCATTAAACGTGATGCTTCTGAATTTCGGCAGGACTGCTTGAAGTAACCCGATGGTACCAATCCCCCCGCGAGGTCATTCAGGGGAAAAAAACTTCCGCCCGTTAATCTGGACGACGAGAGAGCATATCATCAATGGCTGCGGATGAATTTGATCTTTGAGGAAACGAAAGCGGCGCAATTGCATCACTTCCAAGAGCGTCTTCAATCAACATCCACGTTTTACGGCGGGCAATTTAATGGGGGCAGCCGTCGGCTGCTCTCTCGTCCTCTTCCTCCGAGCGAATCTAATTAGGCCCAATCACATCATAGTGCTCTCTCTGAGAGGGAGAGAGCGGAATTCTGAGTGAGGCTGAATTCCGACTCTCTCTTTCTCTCTGTCTCTCTCGCTTTTTTATGTGATTGAATTCGTGGAAAATCGAGGATGATCTTCGCTAATGGTGGCCAGTATTTCAGCCATTTGTCGCAGGTCGGATTCATAATCCTTTTCTTCATTCGTTTCGTCTGGGATCCAGTTCGATGGAGTTTCCTTACGCTTCGGGCCTTTCGTTCCCAAAGATAAAGCACCCCTATAGGGGTGGGGGGGGGGGGGGGGGGGCGGGAAGGGCGAGAGTTCATTGTACTTCACGTAGAGCATTGTATTTATTAATCGAGGTTCTTTGCAGCGTCCTTTTGAATGAATTGTGCAACGCATTTTTGTCCTGAAGTGGATCAGATCTTAGGGTCAATTTACCTGGAACACATTGTCCTTCAGTCGAACTGAGTGATGAATGAAAACAGGTACTCTTGTGGGTTGATTTGGGAATGAAGGAGAAGAAGGAGAAGAAGAAGAGGGAGAAGAAGAATAAGAAGAAGTAGGAAAGTTGGTACTCTTGTGGGTTGATTTGAATAATAAGAAGAAGAAGAAGACTGAAAAGAAGGAACTAAGAAGAAGAAGAAGAAGAAGAAGGAAAAAGAGAGAGGAGAGAGACGAGAGAAAGAGGAAAGAAGAGAAGAGGGTGAAGAAAGAAAAGGAGAGGGAAGAAGAAGAAAAGGAAGGGGAAAAAAGAGAAGAAGAGCCTGTAATAAGGCAGCATATATTTCGTACGTTTGTTTCACGTGTTGAGATACGCCATTGTGACGTTGCCATTTCTCTCTCTCTCTCTCTCTCTCTCTCTCTCTCTCTCTCTCTCTCTCTCTCTCTCTCTCTCTCTCTCATATATATTAGCGTAAACATTCGATAATAAAACACGGAAACATTAAGTAGGCAATTTGCATCGTCTCTAGCGCCATAAGTATTACAAACTGCTGTTCATTCTCACGCTAGATGGACCTCCCTATTCATTGCCCTTCGAGAACAGATGGCCGTCTTAGTCTCTAAGGCCTTATGGTTCCCATCAGAGAATATCTTTTATCTATACACATTTGTTGCTGGATGGAGATTACCAGTAGTGACTTTGATCTTTATATAATATTTCCAGTATTAACTGAAAAATATTGGGGAAACAGTATTGCTACAAGAGAGAGAGAGAGAGAGAGAGAGAGAGAGATAGTTAAGCTATAGTTAATCACTCTCCTTTATGACGATCGTAGAGAGAGAGAGAGAGAGAGAGAGAGAGAGAGAGAGAGAGAGAGTAAAGTTATATTTAATTACACTCCTTGTAAGGATCGTCGAGAGAGAGAGAGAGAGAGAGAGAGAGAGAGAGAGAGAGAGAGAGAGATAGTATAGCTAGTATATTTAATTACTCTCTTTGTAAGGATCGTCGATAGAGAAAGAGAGTAGAGCTATATTCAATTACTCTCCTTGTAAGGATAGATCGTCTAGAGAGAGAGAGAGAGAGAGAGAGATAGTAAAGCTATATTCAATTACTCTCCACGTAAAGATCGTCTAGAGAGAGAGAGAGAGAGAGAGAGAGAGATAGTATAGCTGGTATGTTTAATTACTCTCTTTGTAAGGATCGTCGGTAGAGAAGGAGAATAGAACTATATTTAATTACTCTCCTTGTAAGGATCGTAGAGAGAGAGAGAGAGAGAGAGAGAGAGAGAGAGAGAGAGAGAGAGAGAGAGCTCAAATGTGAAAGGTCGGGACACCGATTTACAGGATTAACAATGATATAATGAACATTTTATGATTATGTTCATAGTCACACAAGGCTCAAACCGTCCCATAAATAGACAATATCCTAACAAAGGGAACTTATATTTAAACAAGGCGTAATCCGATCTCTAGCTTACTCGGTGCGGGAGCTTAAAATCTGCGGTCTTATAGATCATTGTTTCACCAACGAAAATTAAAATAAATAATCTATTTTATTAGAATGAATTTTTCTGTATTGTTTAACATGCACGTTGTTTATATTTTACGTTTTCATTCTACTGAAAAAATCATAAATATCATCTAAAATTCCTGTTTCTTTAACTGAAAGAGAAACACCTTCTTCTGACCTTTTTAGGCTTTTCCTAACCGGCCCCCTACAACAAATGCAGCAGCAATAGCACCTACTCCTCGAGTAAGCGAAAATGAAAGAAGTGCAACAATTCAAACACATGTTTTGGGTGATGTGAATGAGGCTAATTTGAACAGAAATATTTATTTTACGTAAAAGAATTCGAGGGTTTATCGACACATTTGTTATGAGAAGCGTAGGAAAGGAGCTGTTATATTTAATGAGGGTGCCTGGGTAGGAGACTGAGCTGAATCTCGCAGCATACCGTCACGCAAGTCAGGTATTCCAAGTGAGATTCGTGACCTAATAACCCTGGCCTATTTGAGCCTTCTTTCCAGTTAAGACTGACCATTAATGGGGACTTTTCGTTACTTGGAAAGGAATAGAAAACTGCGAATAAATGGGATTAGACGTCTTAACCAGGAACTAGTATCATCTATATAACTGATAGCCTTCCTTCCGTTAAAGGCATACTTCTATAAGGGTGCCTCTTTGATTGGTGGAAAGAATGGGAACTTTGAAGGTTACCTTGAAGGGGCCAATTTAATTAGGGGAAAGAATGGAAACTTTGAATGAGTAGGTGTGGCCGGTGGACCAACTAATAAATAATATCTATATAACTGAAAACTTTAATTCCAAGGTGCCCTCTTTAGAGGAAAAAATGGAAACTTTGAACACGCAAGACAAGAGTTGCCAACCAGGAAATGATATCTGTTAAATCATCGAAAGAATTAATTCCAATTAATGTTTACTTTGAAGGGGCCACTTTGATTAGTGGAAAGGAAGGCAAACTGTGAATGAAGTAGTGGAGAAGACGTAGTAACCAGGGACTACTATCAAGTCAATAATTTTCATTCAAGTTAACGTTTACTTTTAATGGGACTTTTCAATTAGTGGAAAGGAAGGAAGGCTGAAAATAGATGGGCCTAGACGTACTAACCAGGAGCTAATATCATCTAAGTAGCTGATACCTTTCCTTTCCTTTACAGACACTGTTATTAAGAGAGGCTTTGGGCACTTCAATAAGTGGAAAAAACTGATACCTTTCCTTTCTTTACAGACATACTGTTAAGAGAAGCTTTGGGCTCCTCAATAAGTGGAATAAACAGATACCTTTCCTATCTTTCACTGACATACTGTTAAGAGAGGCTTTGGGCTCTTCAATAAGTGAAAAAAGACTTATACCTTTCTTTTCTTTCACAGACGTACTGTTAAGATGGGCTTTGGGGTCTTCAATAAGTGGAAAAAATAGAAAACTGTAAATGCGGAAGACAAGGAGTACGAATAATAGAAGGAATTAATATCATCTAAACAACTGATAGCCTTCTGTCCAGTTAAGACTTATTATGAAGAGAGGAATGTTTTTTTATGTAGACAGGAAAACTGCGAACAAATGGAACTAGACTAGCCAACCAGGAACTAATATAAAAAAAAGGGGGGGGGGGGGGCCTAAATTCATATCATACAAATAATATTCTCTATGATTAACCACTTAGCAACAAGTGTCTTGATGAAACGTATACGAATAATGAATGATAATAAGAATGAAGAAGGGTAGACGAAAGAATAGCTAGGCAAAGGAGCCAAGAAGGTACAGGATACCAATACGAATACAGACTGGGGACGAAGATGACTTGATTCCTAAGAGGCCAGTGACTTGGGAAAAAATGGGTAATGGGGAAAATGGAGGAAATGAGAAGAAATACTCTTCGGGGGTTGCTCTGCAGGGGAAGAGACAGGGAAGAGCGCTGGGTATGATGTCCTCCAGCACTGGAAAGGAAATTAACATTAAAAGGTTTATTAAAAGATCATAGTGTCCACAAGAAAGGAGTATGATGAAGTATTGGGAAATAAAGAAAGAAGAGACCTCACTTATTAAAAATTGAAGATATAAATGAACAATTTAACAGACACATAAAAACGTGAGTAAATTATTAATGATTTCATCCTCGCAGAAGGACGAGAACCGTCATTTAAAAGTATCCAAGACGAAAGTGAAATGGTTTTCTTAGAAACTCGTCAGTTTTTCATTCTGAATTATCTGTCTTTGATCACGTTCTAAGAATATGAAGGAATTTCCTCTGAATCATCTATAGGTCTTTCTGTCTTTCCTTATTACCTTCTGTTACTTCTTACTAACGAACGCCACATGTGCGGTGTTGTTTTATACGAAAGGGTTCATCTTCTGAATAATAATAATAATAATAATAATAATAATAATAATAATATAATAATAATAATTAATAATAATCTATTTCATAGGGAGGAGCTGGGAATTACACAGCATTTAAAAGAAATGTTATCATTTCTCATCGAGTGATAAAATCACGAGAATTTTCTCCGTCTGATAAGATAAACTATTGCATAATTGGACAGCAAAAAGAACCATTCCATTTCGTTAATGGAACATTATCCCCAAGAGTCTTTTTTTTTTAAGTCTTCAAATCTTAGTTCTCTCTCTCTCTCTCTCTCTCTCTCTCTCTCTCTCTCGCTCTCTTTTTCTTCTCTGTCTTTTTGATTACGTAATTAGAGGAGATTTTATCTCTTGGAACACGACAATATTTTCTACGTTAATGGTGCCTGTGAGAATATGAGTCAGATCCCTTAAAGCAATAAATTGTGTCGAGAATTCCTGCTTGCTCTCTCTTGACGCGATTCGGCGTTTCAGCTTTTTTTTTTTTTTTTTTTTCCTCCTAGGTGCAATCAACGGTCTCAGGCCCGTACCGAGCGGGGTGGGGGGGGGGGGGGGGGGGGGGGGGGGGGGGAATAAGGGGGGATGAGAATAAGAAGGGGTGGGGGGCTGGTCGGGAGGGATCGAACGACCCCACAAATTTCTGGAAGTCCATATTTTCTGTGTTCTGTGACTAGCCTTCTCATTGAACTGTACTTAGAATAATTAAAATAATTATAGTTTTTTTTTGTTAAAGTCAAAGCATGTAACATAACAAATAAGTATATCATGTAATAGTAACATAATAAATTGAATCGATCAATAAACTGAAGAAATATTCTTGAATTTCAGTGCACACTTTCACACATTATGAGTAAAATTCTGTTAACAAAGTAAGTACTTTTGAAATAAAAGCTACGAAATAAGTTGATTCTTTTTAGAGAAGCAATGCAGGTGGATCGTCACATGAGGTAAATAACGTTGCAAAAATGGGTGCACTAAGACAATATTCGTAGACTAAACCTGCTGGAAACACTCTCTCTCTCTCTATGTTGTTTTGTCTCACAATTACTGTGTTGTTTTTTTTCGACGAGCGATGGAATGTTTATGGACTAAACCTGCAGGAAACTCTCTCTCTCTCTCTCTCTCTCTCTCTCTCTCCTCTCTCCTGCTGTTTTGTCTCACAATTACTGTGGTGTTTTTTCGCTCTTTTCATTAGAAGGAAAACGCACTGAAAAATACGACTCCCAGTCTCCCTCGTCACTATATCGTCCCCTGCTCTCAGCAGACAAGAGCGCAATTTAGCTTTGCTCTCTCTCTCTCTCTCTCTCTCTCTCTCTCTCTCTCGACTGGTCACTAATATTGTGGGTATTACAGTCACTCACACATACACACACACACACACACACACACACTCCCTGTATCGTCTTCTTCTTCTTCTTCTTCTTCTTCTCTTTATCTTCAGCTTTTCCCATCCTGTTTATATTAGTCTTCTCCACCTTCTGCGATCTTGTAGTATCTATCATTCTATTCATCCGTCTGTCACTTGTTTTCTCTTGGTATGGACATTCATTCTTCCATCACCCGTTCACATTAAACGCAGCTTTCGAGTAAGTCGATTGCAAGCTTTCCATTTTGAGAAGTTACGTGGTAAGCTTTATCCTCTTCTTATGTTTTGCTGTCAGTCGTAAGTTACATTATTTGGACGTATGATCTAGATCAACATCCAGTTTCATAAGGTGTTCATCTGTTGAAATTGTGAATTAATACCATAACTCGGATCTTTGACTACTGATATCGCCTATCAAAACAAGGCGTGACCCGACTTGCAGCATATGGGCGTGGGCAAGATTTTCCCCTCACGCATAAGTAGTGAACATTAAATTAAAAGTTGTTAAAATCCAAGGTCAAATAGAGCCTTGTTTCACCAACGAAAATTAAAATAAATACTTCATTATATTTTATTATAAATAACTTTTCTGTACTGTTTGAAATACACATATTCATCATGCTAACTAGGATGTACTTTCTCTCTCTCTCTCTCTCTCTCTCTCTCTCTCTCTGCATTATAGGAGGTGATTATTGGTGGAGCAAAACTCATGTCCACTTCAACATTTGTCGCAATACTTGATCAACTTCAGGAATAAAGCTCTCGAGTTAAGGGAAATGTTTGCTGATAGTTCTGTAACTTGTTTATACTTTGTGAGCTTGTGCTCAAGCGTGCCTGCTGTTAGGTAGTAACCAAGTTAGCTGCAGCAAAATTCAATCAATTTGTGTCCTTGTGTGTGTGTGTGTGTGTGTGCGTGGGTGTATGTACATAGTTCGGAGGCGAGAACTTTGTTTTGTTTGACGTGAAAGGGCTTTATTTTCCATTTTTGTTGTTTGAATGTGTAAAATATTACTTTTGTTTGTTACCTATCTGTAGAGCTATTGTATGTATATATGTATATATATGTATAACTGAATCACGAAAATTTGGAATGTGATAAATCCATAAATAAAGGTATAACGCAGAAACTCAGTTTTTTATCTTTCCTTCGTGGCCTATACCTTTATTTGTGTGTGTATATACATACATACATACACACACACACACACACACACACACACACACACACATATATATATATATATATATATATATATATATATATATATATAGGATGCAGCTTCCTAAAATAGACAGGAGAATCCACGCTTCCATGTTTATATTTTGAATATTGAGTCTGCGTACAAAAAAAAAAAAAAAATCGCATCATCGGCCACTTGATATACTTACACACAGAAGGCTAATGAGCAATGTGTCTAATCCCTCTGCCCTTTGCAATTTTATATTCTCTCAATTTCAGGTATTTAAGACCTCTTCTTTCCATTTCGTCTTTTTATTCTACTTACCCAACATTTTCTGCTAACCAACCTTATCCAACTTAACCTAACCTAACCAAACAATCCCAACCCAACCTATCCCAACTTAACCAACCCATCCCTTCCTAACCTAACCAACCCAACCTATTCAACTTAACCTGACCTAACTAAACAATCCCATCCTAAGCTAACCAACCCACCCTATACAACTTAACCTGACCTAACTAAACAATCCCATCCTAACCTAACCAACCCAACTTAACCAACTTAACCTAACCAAACAATCCCATCCTAACCAACCCAACATATCCAACTTAACCTAACCAAACATTACCCATCCTAACCTAACCAACAAAACCTATCCAACTTAACCTAACCAAGTCATCCCATCCTAACCTAACCAAACCTTATCCAACCTAACCTGACCTAACCAAACAATTAACCAAACCATCCCATCCTAACTTAACCTAACCTTACCCATCCTAACCTAACCTAACCATAAATGAGACCTAGATTAATGTGCATATGTACCAAATCGTCGATAACAAATAGAAAGTCTACTTTGAACCAAAATATTTACAAAATCAATGACGTTTACAATGAATACCTATCATTTATATGGACACATGCAGATATTTATGTGGAAAATAAATAGTGACGCAGCAGCAGCAAACAAATGTTGTTACAGAAAAGCAATGAAAAGTGTGCCTGCAAATTTTTGGAAAGTTGATTTATTGCCAGCAATCTATTCCCTTTGATGAAACCGAAAATACACAAGCATAATAAACCACTGAGTGACAACTGAATAATGTTTCATTACTTCATCCATATCCCATGTAAACTGTAGCACTGATTTCTATTTCTTTCAGGATCAGATTCTTTTGGATAAAAACGGAGAAGTTCAGATTGCTACAATGTTCTCGTGACCGGATTCATAGAGCGCAAAATCCTCGTGGATGCTACCGCACCTCTGAAATCAGATCGACTCGCGCAAACCGTTGCGCGCCCCCGATCAAACACAAAGGCGAAAAAGTTGGACCCAAACTTTAGTATCGAACAACCAACGTCGCTCTCGCAGGCAGAGAAGGGACCAAAAGTATAAGAGAAATAGAATGGCGGGAACATGTGGCGGCATAATAAAATAGGGAATATTCTATGAAGTTAAATTGTGAGCAAGTTGAAATGTCCCCCGACCTGAATTTAAATCGCGTGTTTGCCAGGGATTTGGGTTCAAATGCTGTCAAAACGGGCGCATCATTCCGCGTGCTGGTGTGTGTGTCCCAGGGAAATATTTCTGGCAGTCTGCGTATGTCTGCGCGCGTGTGTGTGAATGAGAGAGAGAGAGAGAGAGAGAGAGAGAGAGAGAGGAGGAAGTTGAAACGAACGGATTTTGGTCAGTAGTGTAATTTTTTTAAAAGCCTGGGATGAATTTCTCCAGATATTATTTCAATTTTTTATTCGAGATACAAATATCCTTTAATATCTAATTCGCTCTATCTCGGAATTAATTTATTTTCATATAAAGTAAACGAAGGGGGAATTTTTTAGTTGATAAAAAATTCCCCTTCGGTTTACATATATGAAAATATATTAATTCAGCGGTAGAGCGAATTAGATGTTAAAAGACATTTGTAGCTCGAATAATTATATGAATCGCAGTGATGTGATAATTATTCATATTATTTCAAATGCCTGCAATGACAGCTGTCCTTCATACACGAAATAAAGACACGTCAACCTTGATTCATTGGCCTGTGGCAAAGAGCCTGGTCTCGAATGCATCTAATATCATGGCAGCTCTAAAAACATTTGACTTTTATTTCAAACTGAGGCGACATAAAATAATTGGAAGATAAAACTGAGGTCAAAGGCCAAGCGCAGGGACCTATGAGGTCATTCAGCGCTGAAGATAGTATTAAAATAACTGCTGGGAGAGGGTGGGAAGTAAGATGGACGAAAGAGAATATGAACACAGGTATTGTAAAAGGAATGGATAGGGTTGCAGCTACAGGGAACATATAAGAGTATTAAAGGGTATCTAACCTCGGGGCTGACTTAAATCTCCAGTGGATAGAAAATTTTAAATATATTCTAAGACTAGATAAGAAAAACAGTCAGCCTTACTTTTATAGATTCTACGTAGAATGTAAGATAAAGTTTTTTTTTATCTTGGATCACTTTTTTATGAGACTTGCCACCCATGGTTCATCCAAGTCCCAAAATGTTTAGGGTTCAGAAAAGGAATACCCTGGCACAGTCACTCATAAGTCCACGGATGTCCGGGTGTTTGAGAGAGATTTCCATTTCACCCCTTTCTGGATGACAGTGTCTGGGAGTACGAAACTCAGCTGTAGAATGTTTCGCTGTGTACCTGTCTTACATCACTATACAGACCTGTTGTCCAGAAAGGGGTTGGATGGGATTCGGCTTTAGGCCCGGAATCATCCATGAACTTATATGAGTGACTGTACTGGTGGGGTTCGAAACCAAGCTGAATTAATAAAGACATTCTACATTAGTGCTTAAACAATTACAT
>NC_061094.1:6359662-6362162 GCF_015104395.2 Macrobrachium nipponense
TAATCAAATGTTTTTTTGGAAGAAGGACATTATAAAAAAGTGGAAAACAGAAGCACGAAGAAGCCTTGAAAGCACGACTTTCGATTTTCAATCAAAAACAAATAAAAACAAGAGTGATAAAACCACTTGTTTATCTTTTCATCAAATGTCGTCTAGAGGTGGGTGGACATTATAAAAACCCGTGTATGTATGACCTTTAGTTTAGATTACAAAAAGTTATATAAACTTATCATCTGCTAATCAAATGTCATCTAAAGGTGGGCATTATAAAAACAGTTAAAACATAATCAGAAAGAATCCTCTTAAAGTATGACGTTTAGTTCAAATTACAAAAAGTGATGTAAACGTCTTATTTGCTAATCGAATGTCATCTAAAGGAGTGCATTATAAAACCGCACTGAAGAATCCCTGAAGGAATGAGGTTCAGTATTTAAAAAAACACAATGAAGAATCCCTGAAGGAATAAAATTATAAAACCACCTGTTCATCTTCTCATCACAAGGAGTGCATTATAAAAACGCACTGAAGAATCCCTGAAAGAATGAACTTCAATTTAAAAAAAAAAAAGATAAAAAAAAACATTGTTAAACAACCCTGACGAACGAATGCATCACAGACCCGAATCCCCAACACCGCGACGGAAGGACTCCACAGACTTCAAATTCGACCATTTCCTGCTGTCGAGAAGGGAGATAGATATATGTAACTTGAATAACGAAGTGATCTTCGGGATGAAAGGGAAAGAGGATGCGTGATGACCAGGTGACAAGAGCATAACAAGATGCGTCGTCAATACTGATGATGACAGCGAGGCGAGATAAGATTGACAACAATGGTTAGGTAAGGTAGGAGAACCCAGTGACTATAATATGGAGTCAGGTGCCAGCACTATCTTCAAAACGTTCCCTATTGGCAACCCAGCGATAATTTTTTTTCTGCTGTCACAAAATATAGAGCCGATTCTCTCTCTCTCTCTCTCTCGTTTTCGTTGTCATTGTTATTAAGTTACTCTGGTTTTCATTACCACTGTAGCGACCATCTCTCCCTCTCGTTGTTATTGTTATTAAATTACTCTTGATTTATTACCACTGTAGTCACCTTCTCTCTCTCTCTCTCTCGTTTACGTTATCATCATCATTATTAAGTTACTTATGTACTAATACCACTCTGGTAGGTAACCATTTCTCTCTCTCTCTGGTTTACGTTATTATCATCATTATTGAGTTACTTTTGTACTAATACCACTCTAGTAAGTAACCATTTCTCTCTCTCTCTCGTTGTTTCCATTTTCTGCAAAAGGAAAATAGTTTAGGGTTTGCTATTTGTCTGTCCGTCCGCACTTAAAAACTACTGAGGCAAGAAGGCTGCAAACTGGTATGCTGATCACCCACCATCAAGTCATCAAACATACCAAATTGCAGCCCTCTAGCCTCAGTGCTTTTTATTTAATTTAAGGTTAAAGTTGGTCCTGGACCATGCATCTGGCAGCGCTTCCAGGAGCGATGGGGCGCACCCCCACCCTACCGCAATTGGTGAGCAACTGGAGAGCTGCCGATCGTAGCTGATGGTTTTGTCACCATAAATGGCGTCGCAACATTTCGTTTAATGACCTTCGTCCTTCTTGTTTATTTTTGTAACCTTGTTATCATCTAATCGTCATTTGCATCGAATGTTTATATGCATCTAAAATCGTAGGTTCTACTCTGCAATACGTGTTTTTTGAATATATGTGTCTTGGAATTTTCTCCAATATATCCAAGTTTTCATTTCTTTACATATTTCAGGTTTTGGAGAAACTTAAATCTGAATTTAGGATAGTGGTTTGGTGAGAAATGTATTTTCCAATACCTTTGTTAAGTTTCTGCTTATTTATCCTTTATCTATATTTTATGTGAATTCTACATTCAGTGCACATTGCACTGGGAAGTTTCTGAGATATTCTTGCACGTTGAATATATATATATATAATATATATATATATATATATATATATATATATATATATATATATGTGTGTGTGTGTGTGTGTGTGTGGTGTGTGTGTGTGTGTGTATGTATTCCGATGGACTAACTACTTAATAACGATATTCTCTCTCTCTCTCCTCTCTCTCTCTCTCTCTCTTTCCTTAAGCAAGCTTTCGTCTGGTGCTGCCAGACATCCTCTAGGCTAGGAAGCTGAGGGTGGACTACTTTGGTGTGGTGTCCGTCCTCATATATTAGCTCAAGCCACCAATGAAAAAGAGGACTTACCGCCACTAGCCAATAGGAGATCAGCGTGGGGCAGACCCCCTGCTAACGCCCCCAAATATAAGGAGGACGGACACCACACCAAAAGTAGTCCACCCTCAGCTTCCTAGCCTAGAGAATGTCTGGCAGCTCCAGACGAAAACTTGCTTAAGGAAAGAGAGAGAGAGAGAGAGAGAGAGAGAGAGAGAATAACGTTAATGACTTTGAGGACTATGATATCACAGTTTATCTGTGAAATTCAAATATATACACT
>NC_061094.1:6367162-6369662 GCF_015104395.2 Macrobrachium nipponense
TTTTCTGGTTAACGAATGTCAGTTGCCGTCTGATGCCGTTTTATTTGATTATTTTAACGATTCGTTATTGGTTTTTACATCATACTCGTATTCAGCCGCTCTGATAAAGGGAAAAAATTAGCGAGCTCCGACGGAATCCATGACCAAACTCACTGCGACGCCAGGCTGCGAAAAACAAATCAAGTGTCATAAGAATGGCGCAGGGCCATAAAAATGCCGTCCTCAGAATGAATCACAGTGAGATGAATAATTGCACATCATAACAATAATCTGTTGTTATTTATGTAGTTTATTATCTAAAAGACTGATCGTTTGGATATATATTTATACTACTTATAAAACTGATCTTACAATTTTTTAAAACACTCTTTTATTAAAATGCATTAGAATCAGTTTGGAATCAATAATTGCTCATCATAACAAATTCATTTCGTTTATTATCTAAAAGACTGATCGTTGGCATATATATTTATATTACTTATACAAAAGTATTAAAAATATTTTTAAACACTTTTATTAAAATTCATTAGAATCAGTTTGAAATTATCATAACATAATCTGTTGTGATTTATCTAGTTAATTGTATAATGACTGATCGTTTGTGTATATATTTATATGACTTATAAAATGATATTTTTAAAAATTTTCAAAACTTTTATTACAATGTATTAAAAAGTAAAACAATTGTTTCTCGAGACACAACAGGATTGTCTTACAATTAATCATGTCTACAAAAATAAAAGAGTGGGCGCCATATGTGTAAGGAAATGCTACAAGAAAAGGAACATATTTTTTTCTAGTTTTTTGTAGCATTCACTTCCATGTCTGGCGCCCAGACTTTTATTTCGATAAATATGATTAATTGTAAGGAAAATCTGGTGTGCCTCGAAAAAAACATATATTTTTTTTTTACTCTGTAATGCGTGTTATATCATTTTCCTTTATCATTTACTTTATTTTACACTTTTATAGCTTTGACAGAAATTGTAACCGATTTCTGACTGTAGCCGAAGAAGGTCTGATAAATCCGTGGAGTTATTAACTTATTGTACCGAGTCAAAGAAGTTATGATAAATCCTTAGAGTTTCCCACAAATCCTGAGATAATGGGAGAGGGAGGTCACTGTAAGAACACTAGAGGTCACTGCTGACCTACTGACTTTATACGGTTGTATTGTCACTGTGACTGAGTAACCATAAAAAAAATTTTAAACGCCCTTCGGACGAAGGGAACAGGTCGAAAATTCAGTTATGTATTTTGATCCAAACAAACGAACAGACAGACGAGGAAGTCAGGTTAGATAAAATAAAAGCATCTAAACAATCATAAAAACATATACGTAATTTGTTTATGAGTTGAAGCCACAGGGAAAGCTTGTGAAGAAACAAGAGAGTGCTAAGTCCTTTCGAATAATGAACACATCTTCGGGGAGAAAAGTGATTACAAAATATTGAACGAGTGAGCGAGAGAGCTTTTACAAAAGTCAAGCCAAAAGAAAAAACTAAAAAAGAAAAAAAAAATTATTATTAAGCCATTGCAAACAGAAACAACGTTCGTCCAGATTACTCTCAGCCACTTAAGATCACAAACAAGTCTGGAAGTGGAAAGGAATTGAACAATGATATACTCATGTACAGCAATGAATAATATCAATAGGTTGACCGACTACTTGTCGACCAGTTTATAAAGCATCGGAATAAAAAAAAAAATATGAACTAAATAACAATATATTTAAAAATGGTATGCATACATATACATAAAACAGCAATATGTTTATACACACAAACACAAGACTGATTATTGGATGTGCTTAAGTGTGAACCTCAGTATCTTTTAATTTAGACGAATATTCTGGTTAGAGATTTTAATTCTATACATACGAGAGAGAGAGAGAGGAGAGAGAGGAGAGAGAGAGAGAGGAGAGAGAGGAGAGGCATAAATGGGAATTATAAGAGAGGAGAGATGAGAGAGAGAGAGAAGGAGAACAAATAATAGGCAGTGAAAACGAGAGAGATAAGAGAGACGGAGAGAGAGAAGACAAATAGGGCGTCAAATGAGAGAGAGAGAGAGAAGAAAGGAGCGAGAGATGGATGGGGGACGAGAGAGAGAGAGAGAGAGAGAGAGAAAGAAATGAAATAGAGAAAAAACAAATAGGCAGTGAAAATTAGTGAGAGAGAGAGAGAGAGAGAGAGAGAGAGAGAGAGAGAGAGAGAGAGGGCACCAATAGGTGTGTCTCCACGTAGATTGGAAAGAATTTCCTAGGGGACTTATTGATGGTGGGCAGCAGCATCCAATATCAAAAGGTGTGGCTTGAATAATTCGACAGGACAGGTTGGATGAAGACCTTCCTAATATAATAATAATATATTCTTTTGCCTCCACTGCTCTCCCAAGGTATGTCAGGATGATGCGTCTTTATCAAAATAACATTTCAAATATTTCAAATATACATGAAAGATCCAGTGGCATGGCAACACCTCACTGAAGTAGTCAGTGGAGA
>NC_061094.1:6374662-6377162 GCF_015104395.2 Macrobrachium nipponense
AGAGAGAAAGTCTTCCTCGGCGAGCAGTTAACCATATAACGTTAACGGAGAGAGAGAGAGAGAGAGAGAGAGAGAGCAACTCACCTGATAAACATGAACGTCAACATCCTATGAGATTACCTTTGAAGGGAACTATAGTTTATGATCTGTGTGAAGAGAAGGCCGCCTCTTCTCGCAGGAGGGAACCCAGTTGCCGAAGGGTCTATGGAATCCGAAATGAAGCTTCCTTTCACGGGCGGTCCCTCAGAGGAGGTCTTTGATGTTGCCGAACCAGATAACTGCCATACAGTGTCTAATGGGACAGCCTCTCTACTGAGGATTAGGGCAATTGGAACATCCAGAGTTCCAGCGAAGATGCAATGAAATACTACCCTTGATCATTCTCAGTGTATTTTAATTATTAACTAATATTTTATTTATCTAATTATTTATTTGTTAATTTGCTTGTTTTTTTTAATAAGTGATCTCCTCTTTCTGAATTTTCCATTATGTTCTGCTCCTTCTTTTTAATGAGTACTTTAATATTCTTTGAAACCTTGAAATTCAAGTCAATGGCCTTATAATAATAATAATAATAATAATAATATAATAATAATAATAATAATAATAATTCAATAGCAAAAGCCCCCCTACACTGGATCCGATGTGCAATATGAATGGAGGAACAGTAAAAGGAGTGGAAGGGGTAGCAGCTAGGAGGCCGAAGGGACGCTGCAGAGAACCTTAAGTAATGCCTAGGGCAGGGCAGTTGCATGCGGTGCACTGACGGCACTATCCCGCTCGCCTACGGGGAAATTCACTGAGAGTAATGAACAAAAAAATTTTCTTCTCTGCACATTAGCTCCACATACTTTATTATATATATATATATAATATATATATATATATATATATATATTATATATACATTCAGATATGTATATATATATATATATATATATATATATATATATATATATATATATATATTTATATATATACATATCTGAATGCAGCTAAAAATAGTTAGAATTAATCATATGCCAAAACGTTGAAAATGTCTGATCAATTCATTTTCTGTCTATTTTCCTCCTAATTTGGGAGTTACATTCACATTTATTAACTTTGCATCCACCTAATACAGATCCAAATTGTTTTAGAACGGCTATCAAATTTCATGTTTGTTAAGTATCAAATTACCCCAAAAATGGCTTCAATATAAAATGTTTTGTTTGTTTGTCTTTTGTAATGTGTTTTTACTTTGCATGGAACCAGTGGTTATTCAGCAACGGGACCAACGGCTTTACGTGACTTCCGAACCACGTCGAGAGTGAACTTCCATCACCAGAAATACACATCTGTAACCCCTCAGTGGAATGCCCAAGAATCGAACTCGCGGCCACCGAGGTGGCAGGCCAAGACCGTACCGACCACGCCACTGAGGCGCTAATATAAAATGTTCATGATGGTGTTTGAATTCTTAATATTCTAACCAGAAAATTAGAACGAAAGGTACAAATCACTTATATGCGAAGAGGAGGCTTTGGGAAATACAAAAAGAATAGACCTCGGTTGTCAAAAACTGAGAACAATTGAATTAACAAATTTATAGATACATAAAAATGTTAAGGATATTATTGTAGTGCAAGGAGAATGGTAGAGAATTCTATTGGTGTAGTATTGGATTTGCGCCTTGTTTTCAATTTCTGAAGCTTCAATTGCTCGACATTCTCGGGGAGACTGGTCCAGAATTCTTCCAAAAACATTTTGAGAGGTTCGTGCTACTCAAAACTTTAATTTTTCATTTAGGCGATATTTTTCTTGTATTTTTTTTTTTTTTATGAAATCTGTGCTCTCAGGCTCATACTTATGGGAGATAATCTTCTCCATCCTCCTCAGAGCCCTCATATCCATAAGTCCACTCTATAAATAGTAGGATTCCCGGTCACGTGATAATGAACGTCCTCTTTTAGAGCCTCAAAATCCGGGATTTATATCCAAAGATAAGCCGCTGCTTAGAAAGGTAAAGAAATAATAATAATAATAATAATAATAATAATAATAATAATAATAATAATAATAAGTAGTAATAATAATAATAATAATATAATATTATTATGCTAGAAGTACACCCTCTTTTAAAAAACACTGGAAAAACAATAATTAGGAAAATAGAAGAACCACCTTTATAAAATTAATGCAGCTGAGGCAGCAATTACTTTTAATATAATCATACTATAATGGGCGTAATGTCTGTCTGTCTGTCATTCAATCACGGCCAAACGGCTGGTCAGATGGGCATGAAACTTGGCAGGTTTATGGTGGGGACCCCTAAGATGGTTTGTAATGGGGTTTCATCCACTTTACCCCCCTCCTTTCCTCCGTAGGGGGTGGGGGTGAGAAGGGTTCTCTGAAACGGAGCTTTTTCTGCCCGTGTAAACGAGGCTGGTTATTCCCGTAGACTTAGTTACTTTACGAATTTTCATACATAATTTCTGTACAACTTCCCAACCCCTGAAGA
>NC_061094.1:6382162-6384662 GCF_015104395.2 Macrobrachium nipponense
TGGAAAGTTCTTGAAACCATTAAAGCAATATATGTTTATATTGACGTATATGTGTGAGTGTATATATAATATATATATATAGATATATATATATATATATATATATATAATATATATATATATATATATATAATATATGTATATATATATATATATATATATATATATATATATATATATATATATTTATATATATATATATATGTATATATATAATATATATAATATATATATATATATTATATATATATATATGTGACTGGTAAAAATGTTCAGTTACAACAGAATTCCATCTAATAAAAGGAGTCCATAAAAAAGCCAAAATATTTTTATGAGCTCCTTTTATTATTATATATAAATATATAAATTTATATATATATATATATATATATATATATATATATATATATGTATATATATGTATATATATATATATATATATATATATATATATATATATATATATATATATTATACAGAAGACTGGTAAGCGCGTCAAGCCCTACAAATATCGCAAGGTAAAGGCATGTCTCAGCATACTTAATTTATTTGCCGACGTTTCACATCGCTTCAATGCATTTTCAAGGCTGGGAATTGATGAAAATACAAAACATATAAGACTCGTCACTGATAAAACACGGTATAATATTTAAAATTGGACACTAAAACACTAAAACCATTTCAAATGTAAAAATTACTGTACAACAACACTAGGTTGGAGAGATAAACCTACCAGAGTAAAAAATAGAAGGTGACTGAAGGACAGAGAGGGGGAGAGAGGAAAAAAAAGAAAAAACAAGAAACACCCACACACACAAAACTATACAAAAGACGAGAGACAGAACTGCAGTAAACAAACAAGTGGTTAGGCTTTGAACTTTTAAATACATGTATACATAAGTATACACAAACAATATATATATATATATATATATATATATATATATATTATATATATATATATATTACTATATATATATATATATATATATATATATATATATATATATATATATATATATATATATATATATATATATATATATATATATATATATATATATATATATACATACACATATATATATATATATATATATATATATATATATATATATATACTATATATATATACTATATATATATATATATATATATATATATATATATATATATATATATATATATATACATCCATCCATAATAACATATAATATATATCCTCGAGTAACAAGTGAACACTAATTCACGGCTGATATAATTCACAAATTAGATCATAAAGCACAAACGACTCTAAGACGCTTAAAAATGAAACTGCGAAACCCCACACCCGCCAAAAAAGTGTCACACTAACTATAGTACACCTCCTGCCCAATCCTACCGCCATCTCGTACCTCGGACTAATGATATCAGAATTCCCCCTTCATTCCTACTCTACGTCACTTGTCACTCAAGGGTCCTCGGAGGCTCCCCCAGGGCCTTTCCCCTCCGTTAATGTTTCCCCCCCCAAGGGAGTCATCCAATCATCGTCGTGCTCTTTCTCGTAGGAGGGATGGAATTAGATTTATAATATCTAAAAGGTGGAGGACTGCTGGGACTGGAGTCTAGCTCTGATGCAGATGAGGGAGAAAAGGATGCTTCTAGTTCTTCATAATCACAGCGTATAAACAAGACCACCGATCTATCTTTCGGCGTTCTAAGTATAACGCTGTATGAGCCGCTTCCCTTCAACCTCTAACCATCGGCCGTGCCTTTAATATATATAACCTTTTGGATTTAAATCAACTCGTATATCGGCCGGTGATGGCCAGGCCTATATATATATAACCTTTTGGATTTAAATAAACTCTTATGCACATGATTTTTACCTATACTATATCTATATAATTTTCTTAGGATACATATCATTAATACTTACCTAATAATCATGTTGTTGATTATATTAGTCAATTATTTACCATTGAATACCATAACCTTGTATGATCTGTATCTGAAATAGCACTCACACACATCCTGTGGCAAGGCAATTTTCCGACCTGACTGTTCTTATATATTTGATTTTGTTATCGTGACCGAGCGATATGTAATGTTAATATTACATGATAAAAGGAATGTGGAACATTCCTTAGATAAATCGTTGTCTGACGAAAGGTTATGGGCCAAATTCAAGCTTAAATAGAATAAAGACTACCGGGGCTAGAGGCCTGCAACTTAGCATTCTAATAAATATGTCATAAATATCCTTTCCTAAAGTTCCTGTAACTTTAACTCAATGCGAAACACCATTTTCAGACCATTTCAGGCTCTCCATAGACCTTTCCTAACCCCTCCCAACAACAACAACAAAGTAGTTTGTAGGCTTACTCCACGCGTAAGCAAAGTGTTTTAAGTCATAAGAACACTGATTACACAAGCTTTTTAAGTACACCTAATGGTTGGTGGACGTGGGGACCACCTAACCAACCTAACCCAACCTAGCCTAACCTAACCAATCTTGCAG
>NC_061094.1:6394662-6402162 GCF_015104395.2 Macrobrachium nipponense
CTTCTGAAGTTCCAATTGCCCCAAATCCTCTGAAGGGAGGCTGGAAGTTCCACAGTCCAACGGTGTGAGGAATGAAGGACCTCTGGATCTGAGAAGTTCGACAGAGGCGCATTTACTGCATATCGGTGGTGTGTTCAGCGACTCTGGTTGCCCTCGACAGATAAAGGGGGATCTGGGATTAATTGCGAATATGAAAGATCTGTTGAAATAAGAATTTTGAAAAAGTGATAAAAAAGTGACCATCCGTCGATGGTCCCAAGTCATAACTACCACTATTAGGAAATAGAAACATACCAACGCGAACCATTTTATCTAAAAAAAAAAAAAAAAAAAATGTATATCAGTTTTACCAGACCACTGAGCTGATTAACAGCTCTCCTAGGGCTGGCCCGAAGGATTCGATAATTTTACGTGGCTCAGGAACCAATTGGTCACCTTGCAACGGACCTACAGCTTATTGTAGGATCCGAACCATGTATGAGAAATTAATTTCTGTCTCCAGATATACATTCCTCTGATTCCGCATTGGCCGAGCCGAGAATCGAACTTCGAACCACCGGACCTTGATCTAAAAGATATAAATCTCTGGGCAGAGGCAGACATCCACACCAGAGAACAGTATTCTGGTAAATCAAAAAAAAGTTACATATGGAAAAGTTCAAGCTTCAGACTCATTCAGCAAAGTTTCATCCACCTGAAGGGGAGGATGGGATGGGAAAGCTGTGCGAAGTCTGCAAATCTATAGTGTTTTCGTTTTACTGGAGTTCAGCCTCTTACCCTATTGGCTACACCATTCCCTGGTCGGGTCCATGTCCTGATTGAGGCTGAGGGCCACTTCATATCCCATAACTTGAGACTTTACTACATCCGCAAGTGCTGCATCATCGGCATGCTGAACAATCTTGTTTTCCAAGCCAACAACCGTATTGCCTGTATACACTCAAACTAAAAGTGGACCAAGATCACTGCCCTGTGGAACTCCAGATAAAACAGGTCTTGGTTCACTAAAGATCCCGTCCACAGAACTCACTGTTGCTTACATTTAAGGAAATCTTGAAATAACCCTAAAACAAGATTCTGAAGTTTATAAAAAAAAGTGCCTTATGATTCACTAATCGAAAGCAGCAGTAGAATCTATATGAATTACTATACACTCAAAACCTTTATTAAGGTTCCCTTGCAAATGGCATGTCAAGTCTAAAAGGTCAGGTACATACCTAGCTGCTTCCTATATGCATATTGACTATCAGCAAACAGTCCTTTAAAGTCAGATTATTCATTCAGTGGTTTAAAAATAAGCTTTTCAGTAACTTTGGAGAGCTCAATGAGAAGAGAGACTGGCCTGTTGTTACTGCAGTCCACAGATATGCCACTCTTTGGAACAGGCGCTGTATGACTAAGCTTGCACTCATCCGCGAAGGTACGACGTCGACATAAAAATCTATCAAATCTACTGATCTTGGGAGACAACAAACCAGAAACTTTATGCTCCACCCTATCTTTCAAAGATTATCCAGAATTTTCTTAACATCCCTGGAGCGAAATGCAATCTTTAAGAATAGGTTCAAGATGACTAAGTATCAGGGAAAGGGACATCCTCAGCCCATTCATCTGTCAATGTAGTAGGCTCGTCCACACGTATCATCAAACCATGGTTGGTCATTGGCTTTGAATTTGATGACCTTTCTAGGGACATATCTGATTAAGATAACCATCAGTATGTTTACCGTGATGTGTCCTTCCTCGCATCCAGCCTCTCTCTCTCTCTCTCTCTCTCTCTTCTCTCTCTCTCTCTCTCTCAAACTCAATTCTTGGACTGAACTAATTATTGCAGCTACCTTGCTTAAAATCCTTTAAACTTTCATTATTCCCCAGGAAAAAGTTGAATGAAATGAATGAATGAATAATTAATAAATTATCTGGCGTCGTGACTACCAGGATCATTGACGCCGAATGAGCCATTTGGACAACCAAATTTGGGGAAAAATCCACACACACACACATCATAAAAAAACTCTTAAAATTCCGCATCAGTTATTATACTATAGCTATGCGCAAAGATGCTACTTACGCATTAAACACCACCAAAGCTAAATTATTATTATTATTTATTATTATTGAATGAAATAAAACAAATCGACTGCTGATATGACGAAAATTTCGCGGTTAATTTTTATATCCTCTCGTACAAATTACGGGCTGCTCTACGAGCAAGAGCCCGTGCTGGCATAAGGTCAACTTAATCTAAAACAACATTTTACAAACAAAAATATGACCAGGGTCTGGGAAATTACTCAGCGTTATAAATCAGTGATCCTGGTTATTTTAACATTTAAAACTTGAATCTTTCGAAGCTCGTTTTATGATTGACTTGATTTTTGTATCGAGGAGTGAGTAAGTGAGAGATACGTTTATTATTAAGTAGACACTCCATTCTGCAATGTTATTTCACACAGCGATGTCCGTATATGGATGCTTTATCACGAGAGAGAGAGAGAGAGAGAGAGAGAGAGAGAGAGAGAGAGAGAGAGAGAGAGAGAGACTTGTGCAAATAATGGGGTATTTTCATTGTAAAGACCAAGAGTACAGGAGTATTTTTCAGTAATTAAGGACAGTAGATGCAATCAACCTCCTTGCAGTTGATGGTGTCTTTGAAAAAGAGCAGATTAACGAGAGAGAGAGAGAGAGAGAGAGAGAGAGAGAGAGAGAGAGGGGTGGGGGGACATTTTAGTTTTATAGCAACAGACGATCCGACTCCCCTACTTCACTTGCCTTAATATTTCTCTCGACCCTCAATTGCATTAATCCGAACTTCCCTGGGAGATGATAGTTCGCGGATTACTGGGGATTACCCAAAGGATCGGGATTACTAGGAGTTAGGTACAGGATTACCCAAAAGGAAGGGAGGGACCGAGATGGACTACAGTGGGGTTAATGTGGGTTAGGGTAGGAACAATTGGGAGATTATGAGTTTTATGATGTTTATTGTCATACTCTGATGGCCCCTACCTCGCATCCAGTCTCTCTCTCTCTCTCTCTCTCTCTCTCTCTCTCTCTCTCTTCTCTCTCTCTCTCAGTAAGGGCCGGATGGCGAAAATGGAAATGGCTTTGGTGCTATTAACATTTTGAAATTCCTGTCGCTCCAGTTTTTTTTTTTTTTTTTTTTTTTTTTTTTTTTTTTTCGTGTTTGCAACAAACCTACCGTTTGATTATAACCTTTTGAAATGCTGTAGGTTTTACTATTTATCAATTACTCCATCTGCAGTAACATATGAAAATGTTATCCAAATTTTACCTGTCAACTTATTACTCCATTTGCAGTAACATATGAAAATGTTATCCAAATTTCACTGTCAACTTATTCCTCCATTTGTAGTAACATATGAAAAATGTATTTGGTAACTTGTGGAGAAAGAGCAGAATTTGCAACAGTTGCTTTCAACAATACAAATATTTAAAGGTCAAAATTCCCAAAACTGTTGGAAGAATTTTAATCGCACGCTGGAAATACCAGGTGATGGCCAAATGGACCAGGCCGAATTGGATTATGGAAAATTCGACGCCTCATGGAACCATTTTTCCAGGACAATGCATTTCAGCGTTTACGGAGAGGTGATCCTCTTCTGTTATTTTGGGCGTAAAACAGATGTATGCACAGCCAGGCTAAAGTATTACACCGAAGTGTTAACGTTTGTATTTTGGGTATTAGTTAATCCTTGTCCACTGGGAGATTTCCTTTTAAGGCCCTGTACACACTAGTGGGCACTGCCCGACGGGCAAACACTGTTCCCATAACCCGTTCCACTATACTGACCGAGCGAGTATGGAGCCAGAACGATGCAATTGTCTGGTAACACTGCTTCAGAGGCGAGAGCAAATATAAACAGCTGGAAGTGCCCAACAGGAATGCCTGCTAGTGTGGACAGGCCATATAAGATGCCGACTGTCTAAGAGGTTAAATCACTTTCCTGCCGCACGAACCAACTCACTTTCGTATTTCTGATATCATAAATCTCTGGGATGCTGGCTTCCTAAGAGGTTAAATCAGGGGCGTCAATTTGGGGGGAGTCTGGGGGGCTGGGGTGCAACTGCCCCTCCAAGACTCAAGTCGCCCCCACAAGCCTCATCTTGCCCCCCTCACCAGACAAGCCCTAAGAAGTAACAGTATGTTTTCTTTTTAAATGTGCAATCATAAATATATGAAATTTCTCGGAGATATTAAGTTTCTTGATCCTTGTCTGTAGCAGTGATGATGAGATAAACAGACAGTAGTAGGAGTATATAATTCTTGCTGAATACCTTCCTCATGTGGCTTCAAAAAGCACATAAAATAACTTTAAAAGAAACAGCTGAAATGACGCCCCTGGGTTAAATCACTTATAACACAAATATGGCCTAAGGATATTTTAGTTATACTCCTTGTCCACAGGGAGCTGTTCCTTTAAGACGTTGACTTTCTCAGACAGGGGTTCTTATTGGGGTATCCATGTCTCTTGGGGGGTATGGGACTTGATCTCTGGATATCTGTATGTATTTGATTTTAATGTGGCAATGTATACATTGGAACATTTTGTAAATAAATAACTAAATAAAACTATAAATTCTTTTGATTTGCTTGTAAGTTCTATTCCTAGCTATTCTTACCCAATGTATGCATGGGTACTTTTTGTAAATAAATAACCATATAAAACTATAAATGCTTTTGATTTACTTGTATGTGCTATTCCTACCTATTCATACCTAATGTATACATTAGACTGTATATCAAGTTATAATGTCAACAAATAGGACTTGAATGGACTTAAGCAAAGGGGGTATGGAACCATATTGGGCAATTCATTGGTGGTCTTCTGGGGACATCAAAAGGTTAAGAACTCACTTTCTAAAAGGTTGCATCACTTATATCACGTATATTAGCAATTAGGAATGTCATACCCCCACATGCAAGACACAATGTAAAAAGTTATGCCACGATAATTCGTCTTCCCTTTCAGATGCGGATTTTGAAAGAGAGAGAGAGAGAGAAGAGAGAGAGAGAGAGAGAGAGAGAGAGAGAGAGCAGAATTCATTTAATGGCTCACTGCTAACTTCGAATGAGACCCCCAGTTCTATCAGTCGCCTGTTAATTTATCTACGCCGATCGTAGATTAAATTCCCGCCATGTATGACGCGCGCGAAAAATTACCCGCACGAACGGCATTCCATTAACTAATACTCCGCATATGGAGAGAGAGAGAGAGAGAGAGAGAGAGAGATTACTGCCCGGATATTTTTCATAAAATGTAAGTTTTTGATCATAAACTTGTCATACGGGAGCTAATTGAACGCACCTCATACTCGGCCCGCAGACATGCGAGGCTAAATCAATCCCTAGATGGCGGAAAAAATGGTCAGATCTCGATTTTGGCATTTGTAATTTCTCTCTCTCTCTCTCTCTCTCTCTCTCTCTCTCTCTCTCTCTCTCTCATCCGTTGGCTATCCACTGATGTGCGGTCAACGTATGAGCCCGTATGAGCATTTTATTTGACAGATTTACATGTGATTTTAAATGGTTCTAATATTTTTTTAAACGTACTGTAGCCTATTCATATTTCATATTCTCTCTCGTTGGCTTTATCGCTGATCTACAGTTGACTATAGGTTTATATTTTTGGACAGAATATTCCCTTCTAGTGGAGGACCTCTGATTTCAAATGTTATTAGTGCATGTATTGTATGTACCGTTCCCTCACCCAGGCTTCTCGAGATATAGACTATAGTATTGCACCAGCCCCGGTCTTTTTTGCCATGCCCCTAAGTTAGGTTAGGTAAGTTTGGGTTAGGTTAGGCGAGTTCTAAGAAGTACCCAACACATAATTTGGGTGTGGGAAACACAGTGAGATTATTTTCAAGAAGATTCTATGGCCAGTTTCTAAGATATGGCATCCTTTGCCATGCGCCTAGTTTAGGTTAGGTTGGGTTAGGTTAAGTTAGGCTGTATTAGGTTAGGAGAGTTCAAAGAAGTATCTTACACGAAATTTGGGTAAGGGAAACAGTGAGGTTATTTTAAAGATTCTATGGTTAGGTTTTAAGATATGGCATCCTGTTTTTTTCAGGAAAGGTAACGGTACTAGGTTGCAGTTCGGTAATATGCGTCAGAGGTTCCATGCATGTACTGTGATATGTTTGTGGGTCACAAGTACCTACATGGAACCCCTGACTAGGTGAGAGTTAGGGGGGTTTCAGGGTTTTGAGTAGATTTCCCCATCAGAGTACTGATGGCATAGTCCCGTACTGCAACCAAATACCGAACCTTTCCTGAAAAAGCAGGACACCTGTTCTTAAAAACTTATACCATAGAATCTTCTTAAAAATTATCTCATTATATTTCCCACACCCAAATTCCCACTGAAATATCCTTTGAACTAACCTAACTTAACCCCACCTAACTTAACCTAAACTAGGGACATGGCAAAAAAACCAGAGCTGGTACAATACCAGTATACATCTCGGGAATTTGTTCTCTTAGACATACTGGATGAGCATCTAACCCAAAGACTGTGGTCTGAAATTGCTGGAATCAAGAGACAGGAATAGTGGCTTGAAAGGCCGAGATATTACTCTCCTGCTCACCAGCTGTGTACAATATAGGCAACAAGAGGTTTGAACGCCTTGGTCGGGAGTCGGAGATAAAGCTCTTCAAAGTCCTGCCCAAAGTAATAATGAAAATGCAAAAGAGAGAGAGAGTGAGAAGGGAGCCAAAGAGAGATAAAGAGAGATAGACAGAGAGGAAACTCTCCAAAGCAGAAAATGAAAATGGATTTTCTCTACAAAACAGCCAGTCAGTCACGAACCTTACTTTTTGGCACAAAAACTAAAGCATTTTTTAAACACTGATATTAACAAGTAGTATAACATCAAATCATAAGAAAATTCTAGATATTTACATATATAAATTACGAATGCAACAACATGACATATATAGTAATCTATAATCACGTCAACATGAAATCCAGCCTATACAAAAAATCTTGCAAAGCAAACAAGGTGTGATCAGTCCTCCAGCTTACTCGTGAGTTGTACAAGATTTTCCCCATACACATAAGTCATAAACATTATATTTCTAACTTTTAGCATAAATTAAAACGTGCTAAAATCTGCGGTCAAATAGAGCCTTGTTTCACCAACGAAAATTTAAATAAAGACACTTTATCCAAGAAATCCTTTTTATAAACTGTTCAACATGTACATTATTTTTATTTATTTTCTTTCTAATAGATAAATAATAAATATCCTATCCTAAAATTCCTGTATCTTTAACTCGACGCAAAACAACTTTTACAGACCTTTTTAGGCTCTTGCATAGACCTTTCCTACCCACTGACAAGAATAACAACACCAAATTTTGTAGTATGTAGTCAAGCTTACTCCTGAGTAAGCGTTTTTTTGAAATGATCCAAGGACAATCAAAAAGTAATTCTATTTTTTTTCACTTTCACATTAGTGAACCAATTACTTTTG
>NC_061094.1:6405226-6422251 GCF_015104395.2 Macrobrachium nipponense
AACATTTCCGTATAAATGATGATATTAAGCAATAAGTGGAAATGACATTTAAAACAAACCAAGATTCAAATCAAAACGAAGAGGATATACTACATTTTGTTCCTGTTTTGACGAACTTACGTATCCTGTTTTCGTTTACTCGTGGAGTAAGCCTACAAACTACTTTTTTTATTGTTGTTGTTGTTGTACTTGCTGTTGTTGTCCTTGTTGAGAGGTAGGAAAGGTCTATGGAAAAGTCTAGAGAGGTCTGAAAAAGGTGTTTTGCATTGAGGTAAAGATACAGAAATTTTAGGATAGGATATCTATGATTTATTTATTAGAATGAAAATGTAAAAAAAATAAATAATGTGCATGTTAAACAGTACAGAGAAATAATTTTTAATAAAATTTAAAGTATTTTATTTTAGTTTTCGTTGGTCAAACAAGGATCTATTAGACCATAGATTTTAGCATGTTTTAATTTATTTGGTGTACTGAATTTAGAGGCTATATTTCTGTTCAGTTATTTTGAGTTTCCATTTATAACTGATAATATATGAATGTGTTTAATTTGTGTCCTTTTTATTTAATACTTGTTGTTAATATGAGTAAAAATATTTATGAATATTAATTACGAAGACCACTTCTTGTTAGGTTAGGAATGTAATGTTTACAACTTATGTTTGAGGGGAAAATCTTGCACGTGTCTCGAGTAAGCTGGAGGTCGGATAACACCTTGTTTTATATGTTCTTGAGTGTTCCAGTCAAATTGTCTCAGCTTCTGATACTCTCTCTTATCAAAATTCCAGCTGCCTGCGTTGTCAGATTTCCCGATAAAATTTCCACAAAAGATGAGTAATTTAATTAAACAAACACTCATCAGATACTCAAGAGGCAAACAAAAACATTCGGGAATGTTGCCATAATTTACACTAGGCAACCACGTGCTGACATAGGGTTTGGGAGTTGCCAAGTCTTTTATTTCCCTCACTGAGCAGGATATTATGTTATAAATATTGTGTGTGTGTGTGTGTGTACGTATGTTGTATATATATACACATATATATATATATATATATATATATATATATATATATATATATATATATATATATTTATACTTTTTTTGCGCATGTTTCTAATATATTAATTACAAGTTTTGACTGTAAAGAACTGCATTTCACTATTTTCCTTTGCGTAAAAGTTAAATTTGGTCTGTTGGGAACTTTTTTTTATTGAAGAAAAATATTTATGAGTAAAATAAAGTTCAAAACATTAAAACTTTTACCAGACAAATAGTTTTATCACGAAAAAAATAATGCACGTTAAGTAATATTATGAAGGAATTTTTGAGAAGAGAGAAAATGGCGCTCTGAAGAGGCTTGTAGCATTTCTCAAGTTAAGAGCATTAAATGATAAACAGAATTTTTGAAGCCTATTTTCTCAGAATTGGGAAAAATTGGCTTAAACCAGTTCGTCAAACTAAGGACGAGTTATCCGGATGACTTGGAGAATGTCTATTTACCTAAGGATTGCTGTCTGGCCACACATAACCAGATGGAAACAAACACACCAAGAATGGGAGACACTAAGCTTGGAAATAGCAAGAGTCCAGAAACCTAGGACTGGATATTGACTACCCAAGAAATATCAGTTCTAATTACAGGCCAGGAGGATTAAATGTCGACCTCGCCCCCCAAAGAAACATGAGCTCTCTCTGATGTTTATGCTTCTTAGGGGGACTTGGTGGAAGTAATTCACTTAGCATTCCCTTGGGACCTCTTCCGGGTTAGCTTAGCCGCTCTCGTTTTTTTGAGAGAGAGAGAGAGAGAGAGAGAGAGAGAGAGAGAGAGAGAGAGAGAGAGAGATGGGGGATGGAGGAATGAGACTCACTCAAGATGCAAGCAATACCTTTCGGGATTAGCTTATCCGATCTTTTGAGAGAGAGAGAGAGAGAGAGAGAGAGAGAGAGAGAGAGAGAGAGAGAGTAGGCGAAATGGAATTCACTCAAAATTCAAGCAATACCTTCCGGGATTAGCTTATCTGATCTTTTTGAGAGATGAGAGAGAGAGAGAGAGAGAGAGAGAGAGAGAGAGAGAGAGAGAGATAGCTATTATTATTATTACAAAATAGTTTTAACAGAAAACTAAGCGGATTATCAGCTCTCACAGGGCTGGATTGGAGGATTTGGTTTTATTATTATTATTATTATTATTATTATTTTATTATTATTATTATTATTCATTATTATTATATTATTATTATATATATATATATATATATATATATATATATATATATATATATATATATATTATCATTTCAACTGAAAATTTCCAAAAGTTTCTCATTGGGTTAACTTCAAATGTTGAAGTTTTTGACAAAATTTTAGATACGTTACAACACAGACAAATGATACTGAATGAGAAAAAAAAAACATAAAAAATGTTCCGAAGTTCCCTCAGATCAATAGTTTTCTGTATAGCGTATAATAATCAAGGCCACCAAAAACAGATCCATCTTTTGGGTGGTCTCGGTATAATGCTGTAAGAGCAGCAGCCCATGAAACTTTCATAACTGCCCGTTAGTGGCCAGACGCACGATGATGGCTAACTTTAACCTTAAATAAAATGAAATCTAATGAGGATAGAGGGCTGCAATTAAGTATGTTTGATGATTGGAGGGTGGATGATCAACATACCAATTTGCAGCCCTCTAGCCTCAGTAGTTTTTTAAGATCTGAGGGCGGACAGAAAAAGTGCGGATGGACAGACAATGCCGGCACAACAATTTTCTTTATAAAAATCAAAGGATATTATAAATACGAATTGATTCAGAAAAATGTGATGGATTTCGAGTGCTGATAAAACAGAAGTTGTCTTTATCTGCTGTCATTTACTTCATGCATACTGCATATTAGTTCAAGACGGCCAAACAGAAAGATACACATTCAGTGTTTTCGGAAAATGGTTGCTAAAAAGAATTTCACCAGATATCCTCAATGAATGATTGAAGAATCAGAAATATAAGCTTCTCTAAGTTTATATCTAATGCGGACTCGGTCAAGAATTGTTACAAAATCGGTCAAACTATGGCTACCAAAGCATGTACTATTGTAGATTCACATCAACCGTGCATTTGACGTCTAGGCCAGTCCCTTACGACTCTCTTGATTGGCTGTTGATAAGCTAATCAGAGTGCTGGTAACTCTTAGTGTCTCGGGAGAGTTCACAGAGGCAGGATGTATGTTCCACCACTCCTGAAAGACGTATCCCTCAGGAAAGGTGGAACATAAATCCTACCTATGTGAATTCTCTCGAGAGACTGAGTTTCCAGCCCTGTGATTGGCTATCAACAGCCAATCCGGAGCGTCGTAAAGGAATGGCCTAGACATCGGATGCACGGTTGATGTGAATCTGCTATAGTTATTAAAACCATATTGGGTCAAGCTATGGTTACCAAAGCATGTACTAGTTATTAAAACCAATGTTGAAAATTAAAAAAAAACATATGGAACAATATTAAGTAGATGGAACAATTTAATACTGGGTTATTTCAGGTTTAGTTACAGAGCAATATTATAACTATTAATAACATACAAAAGATTAACTCTTTTATCAGAAAATATTGTAATTGTATCATTAAACAAGACTATACTCTGTTTATTTTCATCTGTCCATCCGCCTGTGGTGTTTTTGTATGGTAACACTGCGTCCCGGGCTTTAGATAGTTACATTCAGCTTACATTCAACGATTATAATAATATCTTATTTCGAATATTAACGGTGTAATTCGCATACAGTAAAATTATTACACTTTTTCAGTTACAAATGTACACCAAGATATCCTTTTATTTACCTAAAACTTACAATTAGCGTAACTATCTAAAGCCCGGGACACAGTGTTACCATACAAAAACACCACAGGCGGATGGACAGTTGAAAAAAAACAGAGTATAATAATAGTTGTTATCAGCTAAAAAATCAAATGTTACTTGTTAAAATGAAGCCCGAGTCATATCTATGGGTGATTATAAGTTCATCTCATCGGTTTACAAAACATAATTCCTTTTCTCACAATAAATACCATTTATCAGAACAAGGTATACCAGTTTAGCTACATCAATATAGTTACGGAGCAGCAAGACTCATTCGATAACAGAATTCAATTCTCTCTCTCTCTCTCTCTCTCTCTCTCTCTCTCTCTCTCTCTCTCTCCTCTCTTTCAATTCGGATACCACACGTGAAAGGAAATATTTATAAAACCCAATCTTCTGTTAGCAAGGCAAAGTCTCTCCTCTCTCTCTCTCTCTCTCTCTCTCTCTCTCTCTCTCTCTCTCTGCAGTAGTTCAAATCCCACTAGTGACCAGGCAATTATAGCGAACTGGGTATTAAATAATATTTGATGCTTAACACTAGTAAATACCAAATAATAATAATAATAATAATAATAATAATAATAATAATAATAATAATAATAATAATAATAGTCACGCCGTATGTGACAGAAATTTACGATTAACCACTGCTTTAAAATTGCCAATACATTATCGTGGCGGAGGGGGGTAGGGCTGGGTGTGAGGGTGGGGATTTGCGCTGGCATCGATTCCAAGTGCAAACCCCCGAATATGTACACCACCACAGTCGGTGTCAGCTTATGGAATGACAATAGAATAGATTATAGATTACAGAAATTAGGCCACAGGTCAAGCGCTGTGACCTACGAGATCACTGAGCGTGAAAGGGAAATGAAGAGAAAGATGGCTTGGAAGGTGTAATAGGTGGAAAACCTCACAATTGCTGTACGAAATAATTGTTAGAGAAGATGGAAAGTCGAAGAGGATAGCGAATATGACCGGAGGTACAGAGAAAGAGGCTGCAAGGGATCGTTAAGTAGTGCCTACAGTGCACCACGTGAAGTGCGATGATGGAAGTAACCCCTTCTACGGAGGGTATCGGCTTATAACCACAGCGTCTCAATAATCAAAACTTACTGTAAATCGTCGTGTCTAAATCAGGCAGCGGTTCAAATCCCCAGTGGCGACGGATCGCTTATATTAATCGTAATTCCCCATGGGTGTCACTTATCCCCGAGGTATTAAGAAGTGGATATTAAACGATATTTGCACGTTAAGATTTGTGAATATGAGAGTATGTACGTGGGCGCGTTCAAGGTTATTTGTATCAGCGAAGTATAAAAAAAAATAAATAAACAAATAAAAACATTCTTTATTCTAGTCTCCGAGGAAATACGAGATTATAAAAATGACGAAACAACAAAAATGAATATACCAACTTTAGTTGGTTTAAGCCTTTTAAGCGTTAAAATACATCTATTGAAGGATTAGCAGGAAATCGCAGAACAGACCCATTCCCTTTGAACAGACGATAATGACTGTTAATATGAGGGTGATATAATTACCACACGCGACAAAAACACCCAAATGCGTCAAGCAAAATTCCCCTTTCGCAACTCTGTCTAATTAGCTGTGCTTTATCAAGCTAAAATCCATTATTAGCTTCGTAATTCCAAGTAACAGGGAGTACTGCATGCATTGCCGTAATTGTTCATCGGTGGCCAAGGAGTGAGAACAGATTTTTTTTTTTTTAACTTAAATGCTCTGTTAGAAAGAAAGGTTATATACAGGGTGTCCATAAAGTCCCTGTACCATTCTGGCAATAAATACTTTTAATGGTACTGGGACTTTATGAATACCCTGTATTTTGAAGATTTTTCTTATATATTTTTTCAGCCTTTAATTACTTATGTTTTGGCGCAATTGTGGTATTAAGGATCCTTCCTTCACAAGTAAGTCTTCATAATACGTTCTTCTCACGTACCTGCCAACTTCAGTTTGTGTTGCAAGAAAACAAGGTGCTATCCGACCTCCAGCTTACTCGGGTCGCGTGCACAATTTCCCCTTACGCATAAGTTGTAAACATTATATTCATGACTTAACGTAAATTAAAACGTGCTAAAATCTAAGGTCAAATCGAGCCTTGTTTCACCAACGAAAAGTAAAATAAATACGCTTTATTTTATTAGAAATAATTTTTCTTTACTGTATAACATGCGCATTATTTATTTTTTATATTTTTATTCCAATGAATAAATCATAAATATCCTATCCTAAAATTCCTGTACCTTTGACTCAATGCAAAACGCCTCTTTCAGACCTTTGTAGGCTCTTCCATAGACCTTTCCTGTCCCCAACAAAACAACAACAACAACAACAATAACAAAGTAGTCTGTAAGGCTTACTCCCCGAGATAAGCAATAAATGAAAAACCGGAAGGCATTCGATTTCAAAAAAGAGTGTTGGTTTAAGTGACAACACTCGAAATTTTCATTTGTTAAACATAATTACAGACTACTATCAATAAGTTTTAAAATCGTATTGATGAATAGGATGTCTGATTTTGGGGCAGGAAAGGCCCAGGGAAGATGCCAGGAGAGGGTGAAGAGGGAGAGGTAGCAATATATTCGTGAGGGAAGGAGACTAATTGGGATCTGATTTGCATAATGTCAATTGCAGTAGACATAGGATTCGGGAGACGCGGTCAAAAGGAACCATACCGGGAAGTCTCCACCCAAATGAATACATAAACAGCAATTCCAAAGAATATGTAATAATAATAATAATAATAATAATAATAATAATAATAATAATAACAATTTAAATAATGTGTGGCGCCGTGGAGGAGTGGGTTAGGTCGTCAATGGACATAAGTCAAGTTAAGCAACATTGGGGCTGGTCAGTCGTTGGATGGGTGACCGCTCTCCTCGGCGTTGATTCCTTGGGAAAGGATCTTTACCATAATTTCCTCAGTCTACTCAGCTGTAAATGAGTACCTATCCCTGATGGGGTAGGGTCCAGCTGTGGGTTAAATAGCAAAACTCAGCAATGATGGAAAGAAATGAACAATTACGGCAATGCATGCAGTACTCCCTGTTACTTGGAATTACGAAGCTAATAATAGATTTTAGCTTGATAAAGCACAGCTAATTAGACCGAGTTGCGAAAGGGGAATTTTGCTTGACGCATTTGGGTGTTTTTGTCGCGTGTGGTAATTATATCACCCTCATATTAACAGTCATTATCGTCCGTTCAAAGGGAATGGGGCTGTTTTGCGATTTCCTGCTAATCCTTCAATAGATGTATTTAAACGCTTAAGAGGTTAAAGGCAACTAAAGTTGGTAGATTCCTGTGTTGTTTCATCGTTTATAATTTCATATTTCCTCGGAGACACAGATAAACTTGACGCCCCCACGCAGTTCTCACGCTCATATTCACAAATATTAGGGTACAAGTGGAGAGAACTACAGTGAATCGAGTGTGTATATATTATATATATATATATATATATATAATATATATATATATATATATATATATATATATATATATTATATATATACGCGCTTCGAGATGACTGAATTACCTACGTTATTTTTTATGACAATTGGTTGCTAATTCGTTTTTACCAAGTTGGTGTTATTTCCGACAAGCTCAGGTATACATACTATAGCCCCTCCCCAGCCCCCAACCGACCCCTTCCCACGACACAACACACACACACACACACGCAAGTGCCGGGCATTCACTTGCTATGTGGTTTATGGTTTCATTTTTCGTATTGCACTTCCTACATATGGGAGAGATGTTATTTCCGTCTATCGTACTTTGAACATATCTGGTTCTTAGGGCCTGATCTTGTGCCGCTGTTATCATTCCTTCAGTTTCCTTCTTTAGCTCTCCCCTCTGTAGCCATTGCCCGGCACTTGCACAGAACCAGTACAAAAAGAGGCATGATTCAGTGGCAAAAGCCCTCCACTGGAGCCTGTGCAAGAAACATCAGCTACCTTGCAGTAATAAGTGGTACGAGCACCAACCTGAGGGAGTGATAGAAAACGATCAGGCAAAGATCCTCTGGGACTATGGTATCAGAACGGATAGGGTGATACGTGCAAATAGACCAGACGTGACATTGATTGACAAAGTCAAGAAGAAAGTATCACTCATTGATGTCGCAATACCATGGGACACCAGAGTTGAAGAGAAAGAGAGGGAAAAAATTGATAAGTATCAAGATCTGAAAATAGAAATAAGAAGGATATGGGATATGCCAGTGGAAATCGTACCCATAATCATAGGAGCACTAGGCACAATCCCAAGATCCCTGAAAAGGAATCTAGAAAAACTAGAGGCTGAAGTAGCTCCAGGTCTCATGCAGAAGTGTGTGATCCTAGAAACGGCACACATAGTAAGAAAAGTGATGGACTCCTAAGGAGGCAGGATGCAACCCGGAACCCCACACTATAAATACCACCCAGTCGAATTGGAGGACTGTGATAGAGCAAAAAAAAAAATAATAGTAACAATAATAATAATAATAATTGTGTTTTACCTAGATGCAGCAGGGTTAGCCAATAAAGACGAGAGCATGATTTAACTTTCATTTTTTTCTTTTTTTTTTTTCTTTTTTAAAGATCAGTCTGGCTACAAACCATTACGGGGTTTAGCTCTCAGAACAGCGTAATTATTGGTGTCTTAACTTAGCTATGACTCTCTCGGGGGAATTAGGACTAACAATCATCAAACTTCTTTTTCCCTCACGTTTCGAGCTCAATAATTTTTAGTCAGAATTCGTTATTTTTTCTGGAACCAAATTAAAATGGAAAATGTCCATTTTTTTTATTCCAAGAAACGGATGTTAAACCCAAAAAACAGGAAAAATTGAAGATGGACTAATCTATAGATAAATCCTCAGTCCACATATTTGAACAGTAGCTTTTTAAATGAAATGCACCTTTCGCTTAATCGGGGAGTAAGCTTACAAACTAATTTGTTGCTGTTGTTGTCCTTGTTCTTGTTGGGGGTTAGGAAAGGTCTATCTAAGAGTCTAAAAGGATCTGAAAAAGCTGTTTCGCATTGAGTTAAAGATACAGGAATTTTGGGATAGCATATTCATTATTTATCTATTAGAATGAAATGCAAAAAAAAAAATAAATAAATAAAATAATGTGGATGTCAAACAGCGCAGAACATAATGTATTTATTTTAATTTTCGTTGGTGAACCAAGGTTGCTATTTAGCCGTAGATTTTAGCACATTTTAATTTATTTTAAAATAATAATAAAAAGCAGTGTTTACAACTCATGCGTGAGGGGACAATCTTGCATGCGTCCAGAGGTCAGATCACGCCTTGTTTCGATATCTAAATTTCAAAAAGCGAAGCACGGAAATTAATGTAATGTAATATGTGAGCTACAAAACGTGTTAAATTAACCGATGAATATCTTGTGAAATCATTTAAAAAGATAACGCATCGATTAACACCAGAGAAGATGAATTTATTGTACCAATGAACTTCATGATGTAGGCATATTTAACTCGCAAATATACTACATGTCACTCGAGATTATTTGTTCAGAATTAGTCCATAGATTCTGAATATGTTTTTAGTTTTGAGTAAAATAAAACTATTGTGTCGGCTTTGTCTGTCCATCCGCCATCATATCTTAAAAACTGCTGAGGCTAGAGGGCTGCAAATATGTTTGTTGATCGTCCACCTTCCAATCATCAAACATACCAAATTGCAGCCCTCTAGCCTCAGTAGTTTTTATCTTATTTAAGGTTAAAGTTAACCATTATCGAACTTCGGACAGCGCTATATGTACCAAGAGCATATGTCACCACCGGACTGTGGCTGAGTTAATTCCTCACTGGACGAATCGGTTGCGTCGTGTACCTGACCTACCAACCTGGTAACCCGAGTTCGCTCCCAGCTGCTGTCAGCGCAGAATCAGAGGAGTGTATTTCTGATGATTAGGAATTAATTTCTCGAATTAATGTGGTTCAGATTCCACAATAAGTTGTAGGTCCCAACCGGTTGCTAAGTAACCATTGGTTCCTAGCCACGTAAAAATATCAAAGCCTTCGGGCCAGCCTTCGGGCCAGCCCTAGGAGAGCTGTTAAGCAGCTCGGTGGTCTGGTTAAACCAGAATATACTTAGGGGCCACGGCTAAGAGTTTCATGGGCTATGACTGAAGCTACAACTGGAAAGAAAACTTGATTGCGCCGAAGAACCAATAAACTCGATTGCGACCTTTAATCAAAGGCACTACGTATTTGGACTCTCTCGCCCCAGAGAGATATTTTCATTTCTATTCTGCATCATTTGATGAATGATTCTATTCGCGTTTATTTTATGTAATGAATTAACTACCAACCGTAAACTAAAATGCGGGAAATAAAGGCATTATCATTTTTATTATCATTATTTTTGACAACTGCCTCGGCTTAGCTCTGTTGATCCTTGTGGTTGAGATGATTTTAGGAGAGGAAACAATAATCCGATTATCGGAGAATTAGTCGATATTTACCAAGGAGGAGGAGGAGGAGAGACGTGAAGCACTCCTTACTGCAAAAGGAGGAACGAGATTTATAATTTACCGTTTCGTGGTTACCGAATGAGGAGAAGGGGAGCGGGGGGGGAGGGGGGGGGAGAGAAAGGAAGAGGGATGCCGACACCAAATCACACTGGAGGGGAGATGACATGATTCTGACTCAGATAGTTATGCTACCGAAATTTGAATTGGAATAAAAAATTAACGCTAAAGTCGAATGACTAAAATGCCAGGTAGGGGATGGTGATGAGCTAAAAAAACCTGACTCACCCATGCGTATGATAATCATAAAAATATGAAGAAAAAAGAGAAGATGACTTTATCTTAGGGTATTTTTCTATAGTGGGACATTTTCCACGTCAGTTCCATACCTGTCTGTTCACTCGTCACTTTGAGCAGTAGTCACAATGTTAGTATAGAACAGAGCAGATTATAGAATTTAGGTTATCCAGAACTGACAGGGAAATTGACAGGAAAGTCTGAAAGGTGTAACAGGAGGAAAACCTCAAAGCAGCTGCACAATGAATCAATTGCTAATGAAGGGTTGAAAGTAAGACGGAAGAAAGAGAATATGAACAGAGGTAGAGCACAAGGAATGGAAGGAGTGAGGATAGAGATTGAAAGAACATTGCAAAGAACCTTGTGAAATACCTGCATTGCACCGTATGGGGTTGGGGACAAGGTGATACCCAATGTCATGCTTTTAGTATAGAACACGAGTTGTGTAGAGCCAAGAAGGTGTAGAACCTATCAGGAAAGTATAGAGCCTGTCAAGAAGATATAAAAACATATCAAGAAGGTATAGAACCTTTCAAGAAGGTATAGAACCTTCCAAGAAGGTGTAGAACCTATCAAGAAAGAATAAAACCTCTCAAGAAGGTTTAGAACCTATCAAGAAAGTGTAGAACCTTTCAAGAAAGTATAAAACCTTCCAAGAAGGTATAGAACCTTCCAAGAAGGTATAGAACCTTCCAAGAAGGTGTAGAACCTATCAAGAAAGAACAGAACTTCTCAAGAAGGTTTAGAACCTATCAAGAAAGTGTAGAACCTTTCAAGAAGGTATAGAACCTTCCAAGAAGGTGTAGAACCTATCAAGAAAGAATAGAACTTCTCAAGAAGGTTTAGAACCTATCAAGAAAGTGTAGAACCTATCAAGAAAGTATGGAACCTGTCAAGAAAGTATAGAGCCTGTCAAGAAGGCACACACCCTTCCAAGAAGGTGTAGGACCTATCAAGAAAGAATAGAACCTCTCAAGAAGGTTTAGAACCTATCAGGAAAGTGTAGCACCTATCAAGAAGTGTAGAACCTGTCAAGGTGTAGAACCTCTCAAGAAGGTATAAAACCTATCAAGAAGATATTGAGCCTATCAATAAGTGACAGGAATGTGTAGAACTTATCAAGAAGGTATAGACACCCTCAGAAGGTAGAGAACTTGTCAAGAATGTGTAGAACCTATCATGAAGGTGTCGAACCTGTCAATTGGGAGGAAAACTAGGCTATCAGGAAGGTGTAGAGCCTGTCAAAAAGCAGGAAAACCTATTAAGAAGGTGTAGAACCTGTCAAAAAGGATGAAAGCCTATCGAGAAAGTGTAGAACCTGTCAAAAAGGATGAAAGCCTATCGAGAAGGTGTCGAACCTGTCAAAAAGGAGGAAAGCCTATCAAGAATGTGTAGAACCTATCAAGAAGATGGGGAACCTATCAGGAAGGTATAGAAAGTGTCAAGGAGGAGGAAAACCTATCATGAAGGTGTAGAACCTGTCAAAAAGGAGGAAAGCCTATCAAGAAGGTGTAGAACCTATCAAGGAGATGGGGAACTTATGAAGACGTTACACAACTCTATCAAGAAGTGTAGAACCTATCAAGAAGGTTCAGAACCTACCTGGCGGAATGAGTCAAACCAAGAAGTCCTGTCACAGGATTTGCTGAACAGATTTTTAAAGTTTGACATTTTACCAAGAGAACAAGAGATAAATAGAATTTCGAATGAAAAGGAACCAGCGAAGACAGAGAGAGAGAGAGAGAGAGAGAGAGAGAGAGAGAGAGAGAGAGAGAGAGAAGACTGCTACTGCTGAGCTGTCCATGGACGAGGAGGGGAATTAACCACAGTGGAGGGAACTTGTGTGAGAGGGAGAGGGAGGAGGGGGAGGGGTTGTGGATAGGGAGTGTCAGAGGAGCAGTAGGCAGCATATTTGTTTTTACTGGGTGTTTTCTTTCCCGGGGAATGAGAAGCGAAATACTGATCATCAGGCAGGAAAAACAAGCCAGCAGTTTTCAGGGAAAACACTGTGTATGAGGGCTCTCTTTTCAGAGAGAGGAGTATATTGCAGTGTCTCTCTTGAGAGAGAGAGAGAGAGAGAGAGAGAGAGAGAGAGAGAGAGAGAGAGAGAGAGAGGGGGGCGCAAATTTTATGGGTATTGCATAACTGTTTGCCTTAAAAAAATTGTGTTGAGAGAGAGAGAGAGAGAGAGAGAGAGAGAGGGGGGGGCGCAAATTTTATGGGTATTGCATAACTGTTTGCCTTAAAAAAATTGTGTTGAAGAGAGAGAGAGAGAGAGAGAGAGAGAGAGAGAGAGAGAGGGGCGCAAATTTTATGGGTATTGCATAACTGTTTGCCTTAAAAAAATTGTGCGAGAGAGAGAGAGAGAGAGATGGATATTGCAGAATTTTTCTTAAACGAGAGAGAGAGAGAGAGAGAGAGAGAGATGGATATTACAGTGTTTCCTTTAAAATAGAGAGAGAGAGATAGAAAGATGGATATTGCATTGTTTCTCTTAAATGAGAGAGAGAGAGAGAGAGAGAGAGAGAGAGAGAGAGATTTATGGGTATTGCATAACTGTTTGCCTGTAAAAATTTGTGTATGTGTGTGTGTATGTGTGTGAAAAAAGAAGAAGAAAAAAAAGTCCCACTGACTACTGAGATGAATGTCCAAAAATTAGTAGCATATAATCGAACAAAAATAAAAAGAAAAAAAACACACAAACAACTAAACAGGAGAGATGAATGTTCCAATTTGCGTTTAGCAAGCGGAAGATTAATTGAGTAGCGTTTTTCGAAAGGTAAAATGCGTTCTCTGATAACGAGTACCGCTGGAACTAATTCCAGATCATTAGCCAAAGTAAATTGTAATGAATTAGCAGACTCGTATATCAGCCTGACTCTCGGTAAATGAGCTCCGAACCTAATTATGCAAACCGGTAGCGTTTTCCCCGAGATGTACATAATAGAGTACCGGTACCTTTCCCTGTAAAACGAGGGACGCCATATCTTAGAAACTCATCATAGAATCATCTTGAAAATAATCTAATTATGTTTCCCACACCCAAATTACTACCACTTCTAACCTGATCCAACCTAACCTAACCTGACCTAAGGGCACATCCATGTAATAGAGTACTTGGACCTTTACCTGTAGAATGAGGGACGCCATATCTTAGAAACTTATCATAGAATCATCTTGAAAATAATCTCATTATGTTTTCCACACCCAAATTACTACTACTTCTAACCTAACCTAACCTAACCTAACTCAACCTAACCTAACCTAGGGGCACACGCAAAAAAACTGGACCTGGTGCAATACAAGCAAACATCTCAGGGATTCGCAAACTGGACAAATGAGTTAGTCCAAGAACCCACCTCAATTTATTTCCCGGAAATGTTCTAAGGGTGTAACGTTTACCCATTTTTCGTTTTAGGAATAATTAGTTCCTCCAGTTTTGTAGTGGAAGAGAAAGTCGAGTCCTTCCAAGAGCCCACTGCAATATATTTCCAGGAAATGACCAGATGTCTAATGGGTATTTATTGAGAGGGTATACCACGGATTATTCCAAATGAGAACTCTACATTTTCAGAGTGGTGAGTCTGGATATGACGAACAGTTTTTGACTAATATGCAACTTCAAAAGTCACTCCAAAATATTAGGCTCATGTAAAAAGAAAAAGGGTTATATTTTCTCCCATTTTTAGTTTAAGGTGGATAGCTATACATCAAAATAATTCTGCGGACAAACAGACTTCTTTAATGTCATTTTAGTTTCAATTAAATACAGCATGAAAAGAACTCTGGTAAAAAGGGCAGTCGTGTAGCGATATGCTCGAAAATTTGGACTACGGAGATATTTCTCCTCCTTTTACCATTACGGTGGTGCCAAAAACCTTTTAAATCTCATTGATTGCAAATATAAGACATCTAAGCAGGTTTTGGAAGAATTTGGTGCCCCTAGTACCCATGGGGAGTGTGGCCAATGTCCACCTAAACACAATCCCCCCAGTAACACTACAGAGATGATGAATGGTATGGAACCTATATAACTAAATAAGTCCTAACTGATCAAATGCCTATTATTATTATTAATGATAATAATTATCATTATTATTGTTAATATTTGATAAAAATAGTTATGGTGAATTGCCAACTTTTACTGTGACGCTGTTGGCATCTGCTTCAAAACATGCCAACTGATCAGACCGGAAAAACATATGGAGCCAATGATAACAGAATAGGTGGCAGCAACTCAAAAGTCACTTAGAAGAAAAAAACAATTTGGAACATCAGAGAGGCACACAGTGCCACATAAAAGAAGACCATTTATGTCTAAATTTACTTATGAAGTGCACACAATGGACCCACCTTCCAATCACGGATTATATGTTAACATTTGAGATATCATATACAGATTGGTAACATGGAGAACACTGCACTTCTGCCAGCTAGACTGGATGTGGTAAAAGGTAACTTTAGTGCAGTCTGAAATTGCTGCATTTGAATGTGGAGGAAAGTATACCATTGTTACAAATGATCTAGCAGTTGCAAAGCCAGCCCACTTCAGATGTAAGCCCAACAGTCACAAAAGTTTGATAACACCTTGATTTGTTTTGGTGCATTTCACATCTCAGTGGCATACTTCACTGCAGTAGGTTATATTTTGGATTCTTCAGGTGGTCCAGTGATTTCCCCTAGCACTCTTTCTCGACTGATTTATGGATTTTAGACAAACATACCAAGCACTACAGCAACTACGGCCATTCAGCACTTACAGTCAAACTTTAATATAGCTAACATTCATTAAAATTATAAATTAAGATAAAAAACGTGCCGAAAATACATATACTTTAAGAGGAATTAAATCTGCAAAATCTGATAAAATGTAAAATTCTGAAATAAAAGTTAATTTTCTTTAAAGACATTAGCTTACAGATGGCACAATCTATCATGGACCTGCCATTGAGCGAGGCAGGTCTTCTGTCTTGGGTGAAAACTGGGTCATCAAGTTAATAAATGCTTTACTGTTAAAACTTTTGACAGGAACTCTTACTGCAGATTGGGACCTGTCTCCCTTCTCTGCTTTGCATCAAGTATCTACGAGTAGCATTCGTATGTCATATATCTAGCCTTGTTGAAATTTTGCTAGGCATCTGATCTGGATGATCCAATGACTGCCATCTCTTAGGCCTTCAACGTCATATTGCCAATTGTGCAACCAATTTGCCACTTCCTACTTATACAGAAGTGAGTGATTTGCTTAAAATCAGAGTTTGGGAGGTTTACGAGAGCCAGATTATGTAATCTTATCGTTTTTCAGCTGCCTTACCGGCTCTTCATTCCTGTTATTGTGGCTTGTAACCCTGCCACATACGTCCATGTAATGAATGGAAGGAAGGGTGAAGAAATTCAACTGTAGGTTCTTAAAGATTCCATATAATGACAGCTACAGCGATGTGAAGGCGGAAGGAAGTTACACGCTTCACTCCTCAGTGACCACAGGACAGGAACTGATTAATGCATGCTAAAGGTCACCCTGACACGCTCGGAGAAGTAAGTACAGAAGGGAGCAATGTCTCCGTAGTCCAGATTTTGGAGCATATGACGACACCGCTGACATTTTAACCTTTTGACCTCTATTGTCTACATAACACACTTCATTGAAATAAAATTGATATCAAAGAAATCTGCATGTCCACAGAAATATTTTGGCGTACAGATATCCATTTTAAACTAAAAAAAGAGAGAAAATATTACCACTTTCTTTGACAAAAGCCTAAAATTTCGGTTTTGGCCCAACTTGGGAAAATATAACCGTTTTCTTTTACAAGAGCCTAATGTTTTGGAATAACTTGGTGGAATGACCCATTTTGGTCAAATGGGGTTTATAAAATGCAGACTCATCTCTTTCAAAATGTAAGAATTCCCGTTTGGAATATCTCCATGGATTACCCTTTCAGGAAATACCTTGAGACGTGTGGTCATTTCTGGGAAATAGATCGCGGTAGACTCTTGGACTAACTCTACTTTCTCTTCCACAACAAAACGGAAGGAACTGATCATCACTGAATCTAAAAAACGCGGCCTAAAAAGTACACTTCATTGGAACAAAAATTGATATCAAAGAGTAGACAATTTAACTAAATGAGAAATTGAGCAAATATCAAAGAGGAACACTAAAATTGGGAAAATTGAAGTTAAATGGGAAAATTAAACAATTTTACCAAAATCAAACTTGAGCAAATATGAGAGAAGAGCAATTAGATAATTGCGAGATGAATGGAAATATTATAAAAAATAGAGCAGAATGTAAAAATTGGAAAAAAAACATTAGATATGACTGTCGAAACGAGAAGAACATTTCCGTATAAA
>NC_061094.1:6422751-6427751 GCF_015104395.2 Macrobrachium nipponense
TATATTTTTCATGGGCTTTTTTCAATGAAAGAGAGAGAGACTCTCTCTCTCTCTCTCTCTCTCTCTCTCTCTCTCTCATTAGGAAAAAGAATGCCAAAAGCATGCAAACTGTGTAAGGTTTGGTATAGCATAGTCAATCCACAAAACCTAATCAGAAAATGTGCTGCATGCAACATTCCGACCCATCCACAGTGTGCTGAGGTAATACAAGATTTGAGAAAAGATACAAGAATTTTTTGTTCAACATGTCTATCATGGATAGACAATGTTATTAAATCAAGATTGAATGTACAAATAGTTGAGGATGAAGAAGAAGAGGAGAGGAAGAAGAAGAAGAAAAAGAAGAAGAGGAAAAACGGAAGAAAAGTAAACAAAATGAAATGACAGAAAAAAATAAGGAAAACAAAGAACAAGATAAAAGTATGGATGCAGAGATACTCATTGATACTACATATGAGGCAATAAAGCAGCATACCTACGAAGAAATAAATTACGATATGACAACAGAAAAGCAAATCCCGAAGAGGCTCTACCCAGATCTATACAATGACGGGAAAGAGGAAAAAATAGACAAGAAAGACAAAATCTGCAACCTTTTGAAAAGAAAAAAGGGAATTGCAGATTTGGAGAAAGAAACATGTTACTACAAACATCCTAAGATATGTCAAACTATGAAATATATGGTAAATGTGCATACTTAGATGGATATGGGGATGATTGCAGAGATCTGCATCCAAAAATATGTAAAAACCTAAAAGAAGGAAAAGGATGTAAGTTCGACAAAAAATGCAAATATATGCACCCTGTAGCCATGAATCATAATCAAATAAATAACCAACCAAGTAATAAAATCCAAAATAAGAAAGAAACAAATAAAGAGAGAAATCAAGAATATCAGGTAAAAGAGAAAAGCAAAACACCAATGAGATATGCAGAGGTTGTCAGCAAAAAATTTCAAAGCATCAGCTCCGAAATTCTACTCAAGAGATAATAACTGTATTTATTATGCAGGATATTGCAGAAACGGAGAAAATTGCAGATTCAGACACAAAATTAATAATTATGATGAAGGAAGATCAAATATTATGGAAAAGTTGGATTTTTTAATGTCAGAATTTCTGAAATGAAAAAAGAACAACATACCAGAACAGGAAAGAGACATGGAAAATCCTTATTACTATCAGTATTAAATAAGAAGGAGAAAACACGCAAACCATCATAGTGATGAATGCGCAGGGTTTAGTTACGAGTACTCAAAAAGAAAAATAGAGTACTTAGAAGAACTAACCCAAAATGAAAAGAAAATAGATATAATGAATATAAGTGAAACCTGGTATTCCCAAGAGACTGGGAATGATGATCAAATAAAAGGGTTTCCAAACTTATAGATCAGATAGAAAAAATAGGAATCAAGGGGGAACCGCAATATATGGGAAAGACAAAAAACAAGGAAAAATATATGAGAAATATAGTAACTCAGAATGTGAACTAATAGCGGTAGAATTTGACAATCTGAAAAATTGATGAACATAGTAATATATAGACCTCCTAATACTAAAGAGTTTGACTTAATAATTGAAAAATTGGATGATATATGTAGAAATCACAAGGACTGGACTATTCTCCTATCTGGTGACTTCAACTTTCCTTTCGTAGAATGGAAAGAACGAATAGGAGATTGTGGTTGTACTATACATATAAAAAAGAGAGTAATAGTAGTGCAGAAGCATAAGAGGCAATTTGAAAAGCTATTAGATATGCTACTAGAATACAACATTCACAAATAAATCACCTGCCAACAAGAAAGGAAAATACTTTAGACCTAGTATTTGTGAACGAGATGAATTAGTTAAAGAAATAATAGTTTATAATGCGAGTATTTCAGACCATAATGTCATAGAATTAACAGTTCATTCCAAAGCAAGTGAAATAGAGATAAGCAAGAAATGAAAAAGTGGGAAGGATATGGAAAATAACAACTTAACTACAGTAAAAATATAAAATGGTCAGAAATTAATGAAGAATTAAACAAAAGATTGGGATAACATTTTCGTAAGTGATGACATAAGGGTAATACGGAGATATTATATAAAATATTGGAGATAATAGTGGAAAATATATACCAAAAAGAAATAAGAAGAAAGGTAAACATCATTCATGCATACCAAGAGACAGAAAGGATCTTGTTCCAGAAAATCAGAAAGTGGAAAAAAAGGTCTTGCAAAAGAAAAAAATGCATGGAAAGTTATAGAACTAAAAAGTAAGATAGAAAATGCAGAACAAAAGATTATACAATCAAAAGAAAATGAAAAACGGGACTTGGAAGAAAAAACCCTATTAAATATCAAGCAAAACCCCAAACTATTATACTCATATGCGAAGAAGATGAATAAAAGAAGAATAAGAAATAGGCCCTCTGAGAATTGAAGGGAGATTAACGAATGAAAAAAAAGGAAATTTGCAACATACTGGCAGAACGATATAAGAGAGAATTCACCCCTAGAATAGATAATGAAGATAATGATATAGAAGTAAGGGATGAAAATAGTGAATATTTAGCTGACATAGATATTAATGAAGCTGATATTGTGGCAGGCTATTAATGAAATTAAAAATGGAGCTGCTGCAGGGCCTGATGGAATTCCTGCTATTTGTTAAAGAAAGTAGTTCATTCTATCGCAAAGCCACTTGCAATATTATTAAGACAAAGTGTAGACAGGCAAGATATATGATGAGCCACAAATTAGCATATATTACCCCTACTTTCAAAGTGGATCAAGACTAGAGGCAAAGTAATTATAGGCCTGTGAGTCTAACATCACATATTATGAAAGTGTATGAAAGGGTAATGAAGAAAAATATTATGAAACATTTAATAAAAAATAAATTTGTTTAATAAAGGACAACATGGTTTCGTACCCGGAAAAAGTACACAAACCCAACTGTTAGTCCAACCGTGAAAACATATTCAAAAATATGAAAAGCGGAAATGAAACAGATGTGGTTTATTTAGACTTTGCAAAAGCTTTTGATAAAGTAGACCATAATATATTGGCGAAGAAAATTAGAAAAACACAATATCGTGGATAAAGTAGGAAGATGGTTAAAAGAATTTTTACACAACAGAAAACAGATAGTTATTGCAAACGACGAGAAATCGGATGAAGCCAAGGTAATATCCGGTGTGCCGCAAGGTACGGTGTTAGCTGCAATACTGTTTGTTATTATGATTGAAGACATAGACAATAATGTTAAGGATTCGGTAGTGAGTAGTTTCGCAGATGACACAAGAATAAGTAGAGAAATTACTTGTGATGAAGATACGAACGCTCTACAAAGAGACCTTAACAAAGTATATGATTGGGCAGAGGTAAATAGGATGGTATTTAACTCTGATAAATTTGAATCAATAAATTATGGAGACAGAGAAAGAAAGCTATATGCATATAAGGGACCTAATAATGAGACCATCACAAATAAGGAAGCAGTTAAAGACCTGGTGTGATGATGAATAGGAACATGTTATGCAATGATCAAATAGCACTCTGTTGGCAAAATGTAAAGCAAAAATGGGAATGTTGTTACGGCACTTCAAAACAAGAAAAGCTGAAACACATGATTATGCTTTATAAAAACATATGTTCGTAGTCCACTTGAATATTGCAATATGATATGGTACCACACTATCAAAAGGATATTGCACAAATAGAGAGTGTACAAAGGTCCTTTACAGCTAGAATAGAAGAAGTTAAGGACCTAGACTACTGGGAAAGACTACAATTCTTAAAATTATATAGTCTAGAAAGAGAAGAGAACGCTACATGATAATTCAGGCATGGAAACAGATAGAAGGAATAGCAGAAAATATCATGGAACTAAAAATATCAGAAAGAGCAAGCCAGAGGTAGATTAATAGTGCCCAAAACTATACCAGGAAAAATAAGGAAAGAAACACACAGGACATTAATCACTACTCGCACCAGCATCGTAATGCAGCGTATATTCAATGCGTTGCCAGTCATTCTTGAGGAATATATAGGAGTGAGCGTAGATGTGTTTTAAGAATAACGCTCGACAAATATCTAAACTGTCATCCCAGACCATCCAAGATTGGAAGATGCAAAATATACCCAGGGAAGATGTACTAGCAACTCTCTGGTAGAACATTAGATGGGTGCCTCACACTGAGGGACCGGGCCTGGGGCAACCCCGAACAAGATGTAAGGTCTGTAAGGTAAGGTCTCTCTCTCTGTGAGTTGATAAGATTATTCGAAAAAGGAACGCAATTTTGGCATAAACTTGAAAATTCACTTAATTCTCAGGACATTGTTAATTTCTGTCTGTCTGTCTCTCTCTGTCTCTGTCTCTCTCTCAATCTGTGTCTCTGTCTGTCTGTCTGTCTGTCTCTCTCTCTCGCTCTCTCTCTCTCTCTCTCTCTCTCTGTCTCTTGTCTGTCGTCTCTTCTCTCTCTCTTTCTCTCTCATTACACTCTCTCTCTCTCTCTCTCTCTGTCTGGCTGTCTCTGTCTGTCTCTCTCTCGGTCTCTCTCTCTCTCTATCTCTCTCTTCTCTCATCTCTCTCTCTCTCTCTCTTCTGTCTGTCTGTCTGTCTGTCTGTCTCTCTCTCTCTCGGTCTCTCTGCTCTGTCTGTCTCTCTCTCTTCTGTCTCTCTCTCTCTCTCTCTGTCTCTCTCTCTCTCTCTTCTGTCTCTGTCCTCTCTCTCTTTCTCTGTCTGTCCTGTCTGTCTGTCTGTCTCTCTCTCTCTCTGTCCGTCTGTCTGTCTGTCTCTCTCTCTCATTACACTTGGCGTTCAAAGACCACCATCGATACCTACTTCCCGGAGAGATGAAGAGGCGTAGGTAGGTGGCAGGGCACCGATGCCACAGAGCGTAGGATCACACGACACCTGAAGAGTTTCTCTTTGATCGTCATCGAAAGATTCTTCCGTTGGACCGAATGAATTCACCGAAGATGTCTTTGATGTCCTTCCCTCTTAGGAAC